>NW_020291602.1:0-9914 GCF_003184755.1 Aspergillus piperis CBS 112811
AAAAAGTTATGACAAGAGTGGGATTCGAACCCACGCCCCTTTCGAGACTAGGAATGTTCTGAAGAACATGGATGACCAGGTGACCTGACCCTAGCGCCTTAGACCGCTCGGCCATCTTGCCGGTTGATGAAAATTAGTCTCCAACAAGTGTTATATGAGCTAGCTGTCATATTTGAGAGAAAAGCCGCTACGCAGTTGTCAATGAAGGTTGGATAGTCATGATATGCATTACTAACCTAGGTTATTGCGTGTAGCAGCACCTATATATGTTCTGCTTTGATATACCTGTTTTAATATTTAATTTTATGTGCGTTCACCTTGTTGGTGCTGGTGTTGGGATCAAGTGGCTGATTGACCTTTGGCTTGGTATATATACCCATAGGAACCAGTACTACTAAAGGCAATAGTCCATCGATTCTACGCTCCATCATCATCGGCCACCCTTCAGTTGATCCCTTAAAAGAAATGGTAGCCTGACCAATGCCACACGAAAAGCACGCTCAAAGTACACAAAAGGTGAAATCCGCAGGATGTACATTGCACCAGCATACAAGCAAAGCTACGCCGTCCCTGAAGGCTCCGCCAACAATGTAAAGCAAACCCAGTCACCAACAGGACAGATGCCATCAGAAATAGTTTCAGCAAACACCTGCATCAAAAGAAATAGTACTACTAGTGTATACAAACGCTACAAAGGCACTGCCAGGGAGACAGAGCTACGGTAGCTCAGCAATAGATTCCCCGTGCCATGTTTACTTCCCAGCCGACGCACCGTAACAACAAGACCGGAAGGTCCTACATAGAACAAAACGATCGTCGGAATTAGAAATCTACTAGAAGGAAGCATAAGAACGGCATAAAAAGAAAAGAAAATAAAACATCGTGTACAAAGTATTGCCTGGAAAAAAGCAAGCAATAGACTAGTAGACCAGTTCGCATATTATCCCACTGCATGGGTCTGTGGACCTCCCTCACTGCACAGAGTTGCTCAGTCTCATCCTGGTTTGAATGTTATGATGTAATCTTGGATTATGTATTGTAAAGTTGCTGCCCCTTTCAACAATTGGGCAAGATGGCCGAGCGGTCTAAGGCGCTAGGGTCAGGTCACCTGGTCATCCATGTTCTTCAGAACATTCCTAGTCTCGAAAGGGGCGTGGGTTCGAATCCCACTCTTGTCATAACTTTTTGCATTTTTTGCGACTTCACCCAATACAGTCGCCTAGCTGTACAATGCTAGTTAGAGGAGTATATAAGTCTGTTTACAATGCAGGCCAGAGGCCCCTCTATGTTTTCGTCGATATACAACTACTACAACGCAACGTGATCAGCAGCGCTGTCCTTCCCTGTACAGAAAGTACTCCCGAGGCAGCAAGGCCAACATTGTAGAGCGGGAGACCCTATCTCACTACCGCCGAAGGATTACCCCCCCAACATCTTCTCTTTAACTTGTCAGCCATACACCCATTCTTCAATTGGAAAGCGTTCCATGCCTGTCTACGAACATTCGTTCACAATAAACGGCCGGTCATGCAGGCTAATGCCAAATTGAACAATGGTCATAAATCGGTTCACATTAGCACATCAACCATCTCATACTAGTCGGTTGGTTTCCTGCAACCAACTGAAACTAACGGCACGGACTTTCTTCAGGCCCCTATAGCTCAAACTAAAACCGACAAGTGACCCTCTCGAGGAAACACCCCCAGCACTATGCGCGGCCCAAGAATTCGTCAACAACCTGCAGGTACTTCTCGCGGTCGTCGAACTGCGGGCAGTGCGAACCGTCCGACAAGGTGATCCACTTCACCTTATCAATACCCCAGAAGAGCGGTTCCACGGCGCTGTCCTGCGCTTCATCATATTTACAATTGATCACCAGTGTGGGAACCTGGATCCGGTGAATGCGGTCCAGTGCGCTCCAATTTTTAAGAGACCCTTCGACCCAGAATTCGGAGGGACCGAGCCTGCTGCCGTTAGCATGTGGCATCATGGAAATCACGGAGTAAAAAAGTGGACGGAGAAAGAACTCGGGCAAAGGTGCAACGCAACATACATGCTGGCAGCGACGGTAGAATCCTTCTCCGTGGTCCAGACGAGACTTTGCATAAGCTCCTCGGGCCATGGCTGTGTCCGGCAGCAGAATCGGGATAAGAACTCCACCGTTGCATCTTCATATTCCTTCGAATCAAGCCGCCCTTCTGCTTCGCACTTCTGCAGCGTGTCTTGAATCTCTTGGGGCAGGGTAGCGCGGAGTCGGTTGACTGATTCAAGCCACAGTGCGACCGAGGCCGGGGAGTTCGATAGGATCAGCCGGCGCAGTCCGGCCGGCTGACGAGCGGCGAAATCCATCCCCATCATTCCGCCCCAGGAATGACCCAGTAGATCAAAATGACCTGCAATACCAAGGTGCTGAAGCAGGTTTTCCAGCTCCGCGATGAATAGGTCGACCGTCCAGAACTCCTGATCGCCGCGTTTCTCCAGATAGTGGGAGGACAATCCATTTCCGATCTGATCGTATAGAATCACGGCACGATCGGAAGCCAGTGCAGCCAGGGGCAGCATGTAGTTGTGGCAAAAGCCCGGCCCGCCATGCAGGACTACTAATGGTGTGCCTGCCTTGATGTCGCCATAGATCCGGTACCACGTTTGGGCAGGCTGGGGAAGACTAGCATAATGGAACGGAGCTGTTCCCTCCTGAACAGTACTTGCCACCATACTGGGAAGATCGACGCAAAATGTTTGTCAAGGCAGTAATAGTATGGAGTAGTGATAACGTGCAAAGAAAAAGGAGGGGGTGAAGGTTCAGACAAAACAGCCTGTCTTGAGTTTGACACCACCACACCCAAGAGATTCCCCGAGGTTAGCCCATGGCCCGGCCCCTCCAGCTTGTGAGACAACCCCACCAGCACTATATCACTGTCACATTGAACTTGCGTCAATTAGACAAGGCCCCGGGCAAAGTCCGGGGTCTTTGAATGTCTATCAGTCAGCACCCTGTCTTCGAAGCATATGTGGGATGGGTCGGCGGCTTGATTAAGCCTCCGATTTCAGGGGTCTCTCCTGAATTGTGTGCCTCACTCCCTAGCAATTTGGCCCCTATATAAAAGTGCGGCACGCAAGGGAGAAAATACTGCGTGATGCAAGCCATGAGACGGCGCTGGTTGGTGGGCTGACTACTGCGGTCCTAGCGGATTTAGACGCCTCCACCCCGATCCTTCGTCGGGGTTAGGATCGCCGGGCTGAGATTGCTAATAATCCAACAAAATTCAAATAAAAAAAGATCGAACAAATCCTTCAGGTCGCCTTGCAACTACGATGCGTTGTTCCCTTTTATCAGCCTGGCTGCTCTTTCTGGTCCCAGATTCGAGGGATGCAGGCCAGCAACAGATGTGGCAGTCATGGTTGCGGTCACTGACGCCAATCGGTCCCCTATCATAGGGATCCTAGCCTTGCTTTTCGCCGTAATTTCGACATTATCTGGGGCTGCACGGCTGGGGATCAAATATGCCATCACTAGAAAATTTACGGTAGATGATCACCTGATCTCTGTGTCAATGGTGAGTCTCAAAACTTTCGTTGGCGTGTCAAGCCCTAACTCCAACGCAGGCCTTCAGTGTGCTACAGACAATATGCATTACCATCGCCGCGCGCAATGGCTATGGGGAAGCAGAAAGTGCTTCCTCACAAGAGCGAATTGATATAGCTCTGAAGGTACACCATCCAATTCTCCGGATTAATTGGTCGCTGACGTAGTCAGTCTGTTTATGCCGCAGAAATGCTATACGTTGCAAGCTTGACTTTCTCCAAGCTAAGCGCCCTAGCATTCATGACCTTTCTTATGCAGCGCACCCGCAAGGCTGAATGGGTACTCATTGCATTGATCAGCGCCTGGGCTGTGGCGGCGGAATTTGCCGTAGCTTTCCAATGCGATCTTCCGCAGCCATGGAGATGGAATCAGACGAGATGTTTTAATCGAGTGAGATACCATGCACTTACCGAATTCGAAGGATACAGACTAATCTCATGGTCAGGATGCCTGGTGGATGGTTTTCGGGGCGTTCAACATTCTAAGTGAAGTTGCCCTGATTTTAGTACCTAGTATGCTCATACTCCGGATTCAAATGGCGGTTCCTAGGAAGATAGTTGCCATCGCCTGCTTTCTCACTCGCTTCTTGTATGCTAGCTGGTGACAACCCGTTCGACGTCCGTGGACAGTAACTGATGCTTATATCATGACAGGGTCATCGTTGCGATCATTCTTGAGCTTGTATATCGCCATCAAAACAATCACGCCTCAGACCCCCTGCTGGCCATTTGGAAGGCTGCCGTCTGCGTCGAGCTAGTGCAGTGCCTGTCCATTGTCATGGCCTGCGCTCCGCACCTGAAGCCGTTCATGGACGGATTACAGTCCACTGGGCTCCGCTTATACTACCTCCCAGGCGAGACATCTGAACGCGGAGAGTACGCTCGCGTAAGCAAAGCGAAGGCTGCTGCACACGAGCTTAGCGGGCACGTTGGGGTAGCCAACAGCACCGCTGTCTCGGCAGGGAGGGAACAGCAGGATTGGGATGATACTATGAGCCACTCCAGCCAGGATCATATCATTCGAGAGACTAGAACCTGGGTCGTAGAAGAGCAGTATAGCCCGGATGCTGCGACAAACCGACCGATGGACAGTGAGTCCAATGGTAGCCATGGACTACACGAATCAATTAGCCATTAGAGATCGTCTTACACGGTACTATTTACATGCATTACGACTGGACGAATTATTCCACATTCAGATTCGAATTATCCCGGAAAGAAGCAGCGGGTTGGGCGATCTCCAGCCGTTCCCTGAGAGCACCTGGCACTTTTTTAAGGTTTTCAAGTTGCCTCAGCTTTCCCGGACTGTGGACCTTCAATTACTGTTTGCTTGTCTAAAATCTCTAGTTTCGGACCGGAGGCTGGCCCGTAATCCGACGGCACGAAGCCTAGCATCCCGGAAGTGGAAGCTTAACTCTCCCTAGTAAGGCACCGAACAGGGTGGACCCGCCACTAAAGACATGCAACCCGCCGAAGGATCCAGCAGGATTGCGCGGTGTTTGATCCTGTTAGGCCATTTCAGTGGTCCTAACAATGCTAACTATCGGGTGGCGCTCTGCAGCTTGACATTCTACCGCCCCTCGTCAAGTTTCTCCGGTTAGTAAAATTGTTTTCCTTCTATGGAGTTTAGACACATTGACCAGTGTCAGTTATGGAAAAAATCCAAGCGAGCCCCCGTTAATTCAGTTGAGGGCCTTTTGTCTCCGCTCCCCTTTTTTCTTTTTCTTCATCCTGCATATGCAGCCAAGCCGATTCTACACCGGATAAGACAGGGATCAGAAGACGGGAGGGGTTAACCGAAGGAACAAGCTTTGCTTTCGGTTTCCTACACATTCTGCTCTTGCTTTTATCTCCCGCAGTTGAAGGGGTTGACTTCGGGCATTTGCACACATAAGTCAGCGCCACAATGGGGCCGCCGATCGAGTTGCGCGACCGTAATTTGGATTCTAAGGCCGCCAACAGCAGCCAGTCTCAAGTCAATGATGAGCAGGGACTGGGCCGCGTGGGCAAGAAACAGATCTTGAAGGTACGTGATAACCATAGATTTGTGTTTCCACAGTGGCTTACCAGTGCTTACAGCGTCGGTTTGGTTTCTTGTCCATCTTGGGTTTCAGTTGTACGGTTCTGGCATCCTGGGAGGGCATTTTGTCGTGCGTATTTCCCAATTAACGGAAATATGGTGCGTCGTGTCTTTATTAACTGATGCTTAGGACGTTTACCGTACCTTTTGAGGAGTATGTATCGACTCTACATGAAGAGATACCTTAACCTAACAATGTCAACAGTGGAGGTCCTGCTGGAACGGTCTACAGTTTCCTGGTCGTCTGGCTGGGTACGTTTTCGACGTTTCTCACGCTGTCTGAACTGGTTTCGATGTAAGTACATCGACCTGATAACTAGCCGGCTCAATCTAAAATGCCTTTATGTGAAGGGCCCCTACTTCCGGAGGACAATACCACTGGGTATCGATGATGTCCCCGCGATGGTGCCAGAAGTACCTCAGCTTCCTCACAGGTTGGTGTACTAACCCAGCTTTCTCCGCTGCTTACCATACTGATATAGCTATCACTAGGATGGCTAATTGTCATTGGCTGGCTGGGAGCATTTGCATCAACCTGTTATCTAAGTGCTTCCCAGATTCTGGGATTGGTGGTCCTTAACCATTCGTCCTATACCCCGGAGCCCTGGCAAACGATGCTTCTGTTCTGGGCCATTGTGGCTTTTGCCGTGTTCGTCAACGTAATCACCAGCACCTTGTTGCCAAAATTCGAGGGTCTTGTCCTAATTTTGCACGTGTTTGGGTTTTTCGGAATCATCATCCCGTTGGTTTACCTGGGAGATCACAACTCTGCTTCTGAGGTCTTTGGGCAGTTTGCCAATGATGGCGGCTTCCAAACCCAGGGATTAGCTTTCATGGTTGGTATGATTGGTAACATGTTTGCCTTTACCGGTGTGGATGCGGCTGTCCACGTAAGCTTCAGCACCTTCAACCTGAAATGTCCTCTACTTGACTGACATACAACTGGGCAGATGAGCGAAGAAATTTACGACGCAGAGCGCGTTGTTCCGCAGTCCATCCTCACCTCGGTCCTGATCAACGGAGCGCTGGGCTTTGGGATGATCCTGTCCACATTGTTTACTATGACAGACGCCACCGCCGCACTAGCCTCACCCACAGGATACCCTTACATGCAAATCTTCTGCTCCGCCACCAAATCCCTCGGGGGATGCACCGTCATGTCAGCCATCGTCCCCATCCTAGTCACTGCCACCGCTGTAGGATCATTGGCATCTTCCTCTCGCATGGCATGGTCCTTCGCCCGAGACCGTGGTCTCCCCGGATGGCAAGTGCTCAGCAGGGTATGTCTCCCGTCCTCGCCAGCTCAAACAATCCACTAACCCAACCCTAGGTCAACGCTCAAGCCGTCCCGCAATGGTCCATCCTCGTCGTAACCAGTGCAGCCGTCCTGCTGGCACTAATAATCCTCGGCTCAGCAGCGGTCCTTAACGACGTTGTCTCTCTCTGCGTCAGCGCCCTCTACTCTTCCTACCTGATTTCAGCCTTCCTTCTGATGTGGCAGCGCCTTACTGGCGGTATTCGCGAACCATCTGATGCACCCACGGACACAGTTGTAAACACGGCAGGTGCGCCTCTTGCCTGGGGCCCCTTCAGACTGCGTGGCATATTGGGTGTTTCAGTGAATGCCTTTACCATTGCTTACCTGGTCGTGGGCGTATTCTTCAGCTTCTGGCCCGATGAGATGAATCCGACGGCTAGCACGATGAATTGGGCCGTTGTTGGTACCGTGGGTACGAGTCTGATTAGTACGGTGTATTATGTTATTTGGGCGAGGAAGGAGTATACGGGACCGGTGGTGGAGATTAATCGGGATTGAGATGACATGAGTTATGATAGATGGAGATATAAAAGTTGCTACAATCGGTACACAGAACGGCTATCGAGTCCTTTTATCAATCCCTACTTCCATTGCCAAATTGATCACGCCGTGTCCACTTGGGAGAGTAAAACATGAAACGCAGATTACATCTGACCCCACCCCTTCCGTCTGACTCAATGGGAACCAGCACCTCTACTTCGTCTCCTTGATAAGCGCCGCAATATTCTCTCTCTTCTCAAAGGCCTCCGTAAACCTAACAAGCGACTCGGGAAGATTTGCCTAACCGACGAAAAAGAGTAAGCCCTCTCTATACATACCCTCGAGAAATATATGCAAAGAAAGAATATACATACCACAATAGTCCCCGTCCTCCGATCATTATCCATAATCTGATAAATAGCGAAATCGGCATAGGTGACCTTATCCCCCAGAAGATACGGACCCTCCGTCTCGGCGTAGTACTTCCCCACAACATCGTAGTACTTGGCTGTGGACTCGTTCTTGTATTTCTCAGAGGGTTGCATGAAATTGGAGACCCATTCACTCTATATTACGGTGAGTACTAGCAATCTAAGATGGAAGATGGAGGGGCTACTTACTCTCCAATCAATATAAACATCCGCCACCGCATCAACGATATACTTCTCCCAGCTCGTTTCGCCATCGTAGCGGCCAAGGTCGCGGGATAGATAGCGGAGGGTGGGGATATGCTAGACTCGTATTAGATTATTCATACAATGACAATGGACACATTGAATAGAAGGCAATGCGCACCTGCGTCAGAATCTTCCCCTTATACTCAAGCGCGGGCACCAGTCCAGTTCGAGTGATCCCCTGTTCCTGCAGCTTCTTGCTAACCTGCGGCCAGTTTTCATCATACGGGTAGCGGACTTCGCTGAATTCGATACCGGCGTCCTTGAGGAAGAGTCTATCTCCATACATGGTATTCTGTGGTTAGTGGATATTGATGGTATGAGATGCGGGGGTGGGGTGTGGAGGTGGATGTTAGCTGACCTGACGACTTCGCCGCGGCCTAGACGGCCGATGTCGAGGTAGTGATAGACTGTTTGGGAGGATTGGGTGGACATGGTGACTTATGATTTGAGTGGGTTTGTTGGAATTGGAGTATTTCGGGTTTAAGTCAGAGACTGGCGATATGATGTGGATTGAGTACGATTATAGATGATGTCGATTAGGGGAAGGAGTGCTTACAAATGAGGGCAACCCCGCAGGGAAGGGACCTCTCGGGGATCCACTATATCGCCGACTTACTTGGTGTTGAAAGCTTGGCTCGGTCAAGTTGGTCAATTGGAAGATCTCGAACCTAATCCTTATCTAATATTAGGATGGATATACTAGGGTAGTAGAGATTGGATAGTATCGTATTGGTGAGTTTGATCCGACTACTACAGATTACGAGGTGGACTGATATACGAGTCTCTAGTACATCTCCCACCTCTTCTCTAGAATAGCACCGATACTTGCTTTGGAAAGCAATTACCCCCTCTTCCGTCGCAGAAACACGAAGTTGATCCAGCAATCTCTTTTACTGACATCATTCCTTACGATTAATGACGTGTTGCGTCGAGATAGCGTCCCAGAAGGAGTGCGTGTTGGAATGCAATTCAAGGGTCTGAAAGCTTTCATTTCGAAGTTGGCCTACATTGATCTCCATTTCTATCTAATGACTTTGTATGGCCACCATGAAACAGTAGTTTGTCCCCTCGTCCATAACCTCCACAACTGTTCCAGATTCTCTGGTGGGGTGATCACCAGCGGGCTTACCCGCAAGTTAATCAGGAATGCGGCCCAAATAGACAATGGAAAAAGATGGTATTTGATCCAGTGAAAGGACAACAATTGTGTTGTTTCAATTGATCAGTGAGAGATAGTCTTCTAATATCTCTGGCGCCAATAACAGGTAAGAGGAAAAAAAAAGCTTTCATGTAGCTGGGAGGTTTACTAAATGGCAAAAAAATAAAAAGTGAAAAAGAAAGCCCAACGCGGGGCTCGAACCCGCAGCCTTGAGATTAAGAGTCTCACGCTCTACCGATTGAGCTAGCCGGGCAAAGGGAAAGAGGAAGTTGAACAGCCCAACGCGGGGCTCGAACCCGCAGCCTTGAGATTAAGAGTCTCACGCTCTACCGATTGAGCTAGCCGGGCTAGTTCGGTGAAAGAGGCTTTCCATATAGGCTTTATGAGGCTTATTGAATGACACTGTCTTATGCCTGCTTCATAGTCTCACCAGCCCTCAACCTCTCGCCATCTACTACTTCGCACAAGTTAGCGTTCTACGTAAGACTGTGATATGATGTTATACATCTAAATACCACGCTTAATATATCACGCAGTATGCCACCAGCGAAGGCTTCATCGCGCGAACTGTAGTTCTGGGTGATCATTGTGGTGGGAGACAGATGGTAGTACGTA
>NW_020291602.1:9924-149848 GCF_003184755.1 Aspergillus piperis CBS 112811
GCTAGGGTCAGGTCACCTGGTCATCCATGTTCTTCAGAACATTCCTAGTCTCGAAAGGGGCGTGGGTTCGAATCCCACTCTTGTCATAACTTTTTTCTTCCCTCTACATCCATACAACTCGTTCCTCTCCCTCACTCTTTTGTTTTTCTTTTGTCCATTTCCCTCCTTACTCCTGTCACTTCCAATTCGATAGCAATACTACATGACCCCTATGTCCATTAGCCTGATATCCAACTATCAGGCTGTCCATGTCCTTACGAACGGTGCCCTTTCTCTCGCATCGCCGGTTCGCACCGGCATTGGACAATGATGGACGGGTATCTTCTTTTAACTCACACGCCAGCGGATCATGACAGCTTGTAGGCTCGTGCAGTCATGGAAGTGGTCATTGGTGGCATTCGTTACGCGCCCTTTCAATTCGGAACGAATATTTACGGGGGCCACTGCAAAGGATGTTGCCGAGACCTCCAAAGACCAACAATTCATATCTCACTAGATCAATAGATTACGAGCGCGCTGACAGAGGTTTGCGGGGAACAGGGTATCATTTTATGATCGCAGCCCCAACTAGCTAAGCACAAAAAGCCGGAACCCAAAGGTAACGGAGATACAAATATGCTCGTTTAGTGAGCCCTAGAAACGCAAGAAGAGACAAAGTAGCGTGAGAAGAAGAGAAAGAAGATAAAAAAAACGATAAAAAATAAAGAAAATACATTGATGCCCACCCACCCAACCCCTGAAGAGGCGAGGAGAATGCAAGACGAAAACGGCAGAGTATAGGAAATACAGAGATGCCCACCCGCCCAGCCCTAAAAGGAGAGAGGAGAATGCAAGAAAAACGTAGGAAGATACAAAGATGCCCGCCCACCCAACCCTATAGGAAATGAACAGAACGCCTGCAAAACGCAAGAGGAAACAATAGAAAAAACAAAGATGCCCACCCACCCGACCCGGGAAAAGAGAACAGAACGCCCACAACGCAGCTCTAAATACAGCAGACACTCGACATAGGCAAGGAAAAAACGCCAGCAAAACATAAGGACAAAATCAAAGATGCCCACCCACCCGACCCGGAAGTAGGAAAACAAAACGCCCACAACGCAGCTCTAGATACAGTAGAGTCTCGACACACGCAAAGAACCGAACGCCAAGCAACGCAGCTCTACTTACAATAGAGACTCAACACATGCAAGGAAAAGGCAAGAAGCAAGCAAGCACTATATACAACAGAATCTCGACACATGCAAGGAAGAGGCAAGAAGCAAGCAAGCACTATATACAACAGAATCTCGAAACATGCAAGGAAATAAACGCCTGCAAGAAAAGCAGCTCTATGTACAACAGAGGCTCCACACATGCAAGGAGAATGAACGCCAGAAAGCAATACAGCTTTAGTTACAGCAGAGACTCAACACATGCAACGAACAAACGACAAGCAACGCAGCTCTATGTACAAGAGATATCTCAACACAGGCGAATGAAAGGAAAAGCAACGCGGCTTTATATACAATAGTGTCTCAGCACATGCAAAGAAAAAAAAGCAAGAAGCAAGCACTATATACAACAGAATCTCGACACATGCAAGGAAATAATCGCCAAGAAGCAAAGCAGCTTTATGTACAATAGAGTCTCGACACATGCAAAGAGAAGCAAGGAGCAAGCAAGCTGACGAGCAGGCAAGTCAGCAAGCAAGCATTATATACAACAGATCCTCAACACATGCAAGAAAAATGAACGCCAAATGCCAATAGCCGAAAAAAAAGTAAAACGAACGCCCAATGCCAATCGCCAAAGACAAAGGAAAGACAAAGGAAACCCCCCAACCACCGCCCCCCGGATCCCCCGACGAACAACCCCCGCGAACCGTTTCCGACCCAAATTCCATCGATCGCCTCTGTCGCGTCCCCGGAATACCGTGGCCCTACCGACACCCCTTGCCCGCCGGCTAGCTGCTGACATACTGACCGTGTATGTCGTCGCTCGGGCATCCTTTGAACCGCCGGCCAGATCGATACCCGGTAAGCGTGGATGACAAGTTCACCAAGCTTTGCTGCCCACACAAAGCCCAGATCCGCCGCCAACCTTGAACGCTATCAGGTCGATTGCCTCTGTCATTCTCGGAGATGCCTCTGCTCAGACACCCGGGGCACCGGAAACTAGTGTCGCAGCGGGGTCGGAAATGCCGGCGGCTCGTAAGCACCCGAGGGTTAGCCGGTACGAATCGATGTTGGTGAATCTGTCGCCGGCTCGATCATTCGTGGATGGCGTTCAATGTCGTCTCTCGCTCGGACCTGTGACCTGGCCATCAGCAGTAAAGGGCCCCGACCTGGCTCCAGCACAGCCAAGTCGGGGGCAATGGATAAATATACAAAAATAAAATATACAGGAAAACGAAAGTGTTCAAGGAAAAGCCTGCAACAAGGAGAAAAGAAAGGGGAAAAAGACTAGTTACCAACAGCAACGGTGGATATCGCGCGCTTTGATAATCCACCGATTAACGGTAATGACTGTGGTGACCTCGCTAAACTGGACACTCTTCACCGACTTACCCTTGCGAGCCGCGGACTTCGCAGCCGAAGCTGCTCCATCCTCGGTGGACGCAAGGGCTGCATCGGATCGAGCCCTGGCCTCGCGGGATCGGTGATACGCCTCCCGCAACGCCTGAAGGCGAGACGGGCGACTAGCACCAGAAGGAGTGGACGTGGTCCGAGGAGCCACAGGAGAAGGAATGGACGTGGTCCGAAGATCCACGGGGGAACGAGTGGATGGGTGCTTTTCGTCGAACCTTTTCAGGAACGACACACCCGCGGAAAGGGGACGGGGAGAGGGAATGGACGTGGCCTGAGCCACAGAAGGAGAGGACGTGGTCCGAGGAGCCACAGGGGAACGAGAGGAAGGGGTGGGGATAGATGAACGAGTGGACGTGGCCTTGGGAGCCACAGAAGAACGAGAGGCAGGGGCGGGGATGGAAGAACGAGTGTGGGTTGGGTGTTTCTCGTCGAACCTTTTCAGGAACGACGCACCCGCGGAAAGGGAAGAGGAAGAGGGAGAGGACGTGGTCCGAGGAGCCACAGGAGAACGAGAGGAAGGGAGGGGAATAGAAGAACGAGAGGACGTGGTCCGAGGAGCCACAGAAGGAGAAGAACGAGGGGAAGTGGCGCTATGGCCGTTGGCACTAGTCTTTTGGGGGGCGGAAGGAGAGGACGTGGTCCGAGGAGCCACAGGGGAACGAGCGATAGGGACGGGGATAGAACGAGTGGAAGTTGGGTGTTTCTCGTCGAACCTTTTCAGGAACGACGCACCCGCGGAAAGGGGACGGGGAGAGGGAGTGGACGTGGCCTTAGCCACAGGGGAACGAGGGGCAGGGGTGGGAATGGAGGAACGAGAGACGGGGGTGGGAATGGAAGAATGAGAGGACGTGGTCCGAGGAGCCACAGGGGAGGGAGTGGACAAGTGCTTGCTTGTACGCAAGTACTTGGAGGCAGTGGGGGCAGGCACCCCAGAACGAGAGGACGTGCTCACCATGGTGGGCACAGACGGAGCGGAACGAACAGAAGGACGTGCTGAATCCTTCTGACCGCTGGGGGGGAGAGAGGAGGAAGAGGAGGGGGAGGACTGAGGAACACGCAGACGGGCCATCTGGTGTCCTCGACGAGAAGAAAAAGAAGATTCCATGCTGAGGGGGGGAGAGGAGAGAAGCAAGACGGATAAGACAACAGAATAAGTGTGAACTGTTTGCACAGGAAGAAAAAAGTTGAACCAAGAGTGGTATGGGGAGAAGAAAAGGAAGAAGAGAGGATATCAAGGGAACGAGAAGAAGATATAACAGACTGAGAAGATTGAACAGGAAAGAGCATTGTAGGGAAGGAAGCAGGAACATCATGAAGCTGAAGGAGGAGTGTCTGTAGCTCTTTCCCCGAATACCTTGAGATGGGGTGACGGAGCCGTTAGGTTGGTGGTGGAATAATCAAATTGTCTAGTAAATCCGGTATTTATTCATCTATACGACCTTTCATATAATTCAGATGTCTCCAAGTGCATCATTTCTCCAAGGGAAATCCATATCCAACCAAGAAAGCAGGCTCGTCAATGCTGTGGTGCTGGTAGCTACAGACACCATTAGCGATCCATTCATATAAAACAGGAAAGAACATACCTAAGAACTCCCACAGCACCAGGTTCCAGCATCATGGACAACGGAAACTCCATCGGATAGCCCAACCAGCGCTTGGTAAACGCCCGGAGCGTATGGCCATGCGCAATGAGGACAACATCGGAGGGCGCCTCTCCGTGCATGTTTCCCCGATGAAGAGCTCTGATCTCTTCGATCAAGCTATCAATTCGGGCCGTAACATCCGCAGGTGATCTAAGCTGTTAGCCTCTCCAACAGAAAAGAACCGGATCTAACATGGTTATAGGAATGACTTACTCTCCCTCCTCACATCCATCCCTCCAGATATCCCACGCCCTATCACCATCGAGGCCATGTTCCTTCCTCAGCGCGCGAATCTCCTTGGTCAACATCCCCTCATACAAGCCATAACCCCACTCTGCCAGCCTTTCCGTCTCCTCCACCTTGCCAGCTTCCTTCAGACCCTGCTTCTCGGTCTCTCCGAAGGCCAAGTCAAAGGTGTGCTTTGCCCTTTGGCGCGGAGACACATACACACGAGCCAGTTTAGCTGTGTCAATAAGCTTACCAGCTCCTACGAGGATCTTGCCGGAAGCGGTCACTTGCTTCACTCCGTCGTCGGTTAGCTGGATTTCGCTGATGCCGGTGTAGCGGCCGCTTTTGGACCATTCGGTCTCTCCTGTGGGATTCTTAGTGGGGTCTCATGATATTGTTGGATAGTGGGGATAGAGGTACCATGGCGGTAGAGGAAAACACGGGGCGTTCCGGCGTCTTTGTCGGGCATGGGGTTGGTGATGACGTAGCTGTAAGACTGGGATTGATCTAAGGGGAGATGGACTATGACCAGGGTAGTAGTAGTGGTAGTATCTGGTCTGGGGGAATGGCCAGATTGAGCGAGGGGAACGCGGGGAGAAAGAGAATTTTATTTAGGTAATGTTCTTGATGTGGGTTCGCGGTTCACCGGAGCTAAGATTGGGTTTGGGGTCAGATTTCCCTTCGTAGGGTTTACTGCACGATCACGCGGGATGTTCAGCCATTGCACATGAAGAAAATACGGATGACGGTTCTGTCTTCAGACAGTCTATTGGTTTGTCTATGTGAGTTTCCTGAGCTTATTAGCTTTTCGAATGCCATTCAATTCTAGTAATTTAATCTCCAAGGAAAGTGGGGTGGCGGGGGCAAAAACCATATTGATAACATTCAGACATTCGCGATAAGAGCCTTATCGTTTGTTGATCTCATATCGGCATTCGGCAGATGCGGGCTGGAAGGCACGTGCTCAGAGGAGCCGCTGTCACTGGCCTGAGGCTTTAAGGCAGCAGATATTGATGCCTGATGCTTTCATACTACTCATGCCAATCTCACAAGAAATCGAATACACAGCACCTATTGCTTCTTATTCTGATGCTTGTCTTTGGGTTGGGTATGCTAGTATACTTAGTGTCCATACGACACACTATGAACTATTTTTATTCGTCAACATCCAAATGGTACGTATCTTCTCATTTGAAGGCGACACTGCTAGCTGTGGACTATGGCATACCGACAATCAGTGCCAGTCAGTTATCAAGCAGCCGTCCAATGTAGCAGACCGTACACCGAAGTGCCATGACCTTACAAAAGTAGCCTAGGACCACCAGCATAGAACTCGTTATAGAGGCTCACACATACAGTCAGCACTATGACCCTGTGGCTGTGCATGGCACATGCACTGCGCCCCGAATCCTTCCTTCCCACTCACCCAGTTAGTTACACACAAGGCTGTCCCAGGCAACACCATTCCCCAGAATTGTAGATAATACTCCCATAACGCCTCATTAAGTTGATCAATAACCCAGAGAAAAAGAGAAGAAGCAAAGCCTCTTACTTTACCAATAACACAAATCACCTCAATATGGGTCTTCCCCCACCAACCGAACCAACTCCTCCTTATGAAGAAACGGAATCGACTAGCCGCCATAATCACACCGTAAATTTCCCTAATGCCTTTGTACTGATACTCAGTGATGAAGTACAGTATACTAACAAATCACAAACACACAGTACTCCACTCTCACTCAAGCCATCGATGACCCCGAAATCCAACTCCCATCATTTCACAAACATGATCATGGCGATGGGCCTACCACGTCCTTGATTCCAGGCGCTACCCCTCAAGAGCACTCACACTGCGAAGTGTGCGAGCGGATTATAAATCGGCGAGAGAGACGACAAGCCCATGCAGACTGCTGTCGGATAGTGGCCATGGTATTTGTCGTCATGTTTGTGTGTATGATGATACTGGGGATAGTTATAGCCAAGGCGGCATCGAAACGGAAATGATGGGCACTCTGTCTTCATTTCAGAGGAGTATATAAGCGTATATACTGGAGGAATGATCCTTGGGTTGTTGTTGTACAAACAGGACGAAGTGATATCTAGTAGAGAGGAGCTTCGCTGGGTTGTGAATTTCCATTTCTACGCTGCCTGTTCGGTGTTGGTAGAGAGTAGATGTAAGAGAAATCCATTTATGCTGAAGTGGTTCTCATCGATATGCTAGTAAGATATATGAATTGGAAGTGTGTCTAGGAATATCGTGTAGAATGAAGCAGAATCTTGTCTCCAAAATAGAAGAGTCGCTTCGATGTGGTGTGTGCTGTACGCCATCACTATCCTCCTAACTCTACCCACTCCAATTTCAGAATGCTCCCCAGATTGCCGGACAGGTAACCTATACGCATAGATCCTATCGTTTAATTACATGAAGGTTTTAGTAATCTTCTGTTACTTAGTGATTGAGACTACCATCAGCGACGAGTTCCTTCCTCCGTCGCCCACGTGGCTCAAACAGGCAAATATTTTAATCAACGTGTTCGTACCCAGGTCTATTATGACTGCCAAGCGTCCCACAGGGCGTGTCAGGAGCCCCTTATATTAGCTTATACCCGATGGGAGGGAGACGTTATTCGCTTTCGTCTGAGGACTACCCGCCGGTTAGACAGTGGCATGCTTCTGACATGTCTTGCTATCCTCGACTGCCCCTGAACAATCTTGAGAACCAGCTTCGCTAATTAATTAGTGATTCTAGAGCTCCCTATCAGTTTCGACAAATATTTTCGAACCCCCGTCTATCTTTATCATCTACTCATCAGCTTCAGCGTCCAACGCAAACGCCGGGCTATTCCTCGTCGTATTTCTCGCGGTCAGCACATTTGTGACTATGGTTCGACAATACTCCCAAACGCAACTGCTGCGCTACGCAAGACGATATAAAGGCAATCTAGTGAGCGCTCAAGTTGGAATATTTACTCTGATGAAGGTGTTACCTGAAGTATCACCAGCGAGGTTTGCGTGGTGCTTGGCTTTTAAGAGAATTTCAATTGAATACCAATCGCTTATTGCAGCCTCCGTTCAAGAAGTGGGGAAAGCCTGACCCCAATGGCATGTAGTCGACTTCGCAACGGTCGATATTCAAGGGAAATGGGCCAGTCACCTCCAAAGTTCGTTGACGCATCTTCTGGGCCCCCTGGGCCGACAGAGGAACAACTCGATGTGCACTACAAACGCAGTCGGCCCTGCGATATGGCCAGAAGACTTAGGGATGTTATGGCTACACTCCGTGGACGCACTTACCACGGACTGAAGAATATCAGAATTGACCCTGCCACACGACCGGACAGACCGGCAGCTGACTTCTTCGTTAATGCGCCCAAGAACGCCCGAATGGAGTACAAGGTGCCTATTGTTATTGGCTGATCGCAGATCCCCTACTTGATGGTACCGTGGTCATACATGCCTGACCAACCAGGCTTCCAACTCAATATAATCTTAGATTCGGAGAATGCATCAATGTAGTCGCGTATCAGCAATGGACCTGTAGTGTTGCGAGCCTTGCCCGAAGTGCCGAAACCAAGGACTTGGACCAAAGCTATGCGCAAATTATCGGGTCCCAATTACCTTCTTCTAACGCCGAAGAAACCTGATTATCTACTCCTAGTCAACTCTTTCTTCGGTCACTTCAATACCGAAGGCCTTCCTCCCTTGGTCGCAGCAGTCGGACCAAAATAAGTAGATGAGTATCCTCCATTGGACCTCCACTAGAAGTTCCCTGACCGCCACCAAAAATTCATTTCTATCGCCTCGGGGACGCATACTATCCTTCCTCACGCAGTTGCTCGGGAGGTTATTCAAGGTCTCGTCCACGTCATGGAAGAAGGTGTTGTCGACGGCCTAATTCGGTCAGTGGGTGAGAGCGGACGGAACGACACACCAAAACATTTCACTATCCAAGAAAAAACAATCAGCTTTGGGAAACTTTTTGACGGAGAACATGCCGACTGGATATTACCTTCCTTTGCACCGCAACGGTCAATCCTGGACCATCTTTATATCCCCACAATCTCACCCACGGAGGTGGGATTAGCACCAACAAAGGCCTCTGTCAAGGCAAACCGATGCTAGAAATCCCATTCTACTTCGACCACATCGGCAATGCGGCAGATTTGGCCGGCAGTGGAACGTCGGAGGTGCTCCACATGTTCCATTTCACAACTGATAAACTCTATTCCTAGGCGAATGGATTATAGAGGATCGTGAAGATGCGCGCAATGTGCATTGTCTCCAGCGTATCGCCCGTGTGGATCCAGACGCAGGGTTTTGGGCGCTGATCTGATTGAAGAAGTTCTTTATGATACTGAAGCAAGGGTTGTTGATGGAAGGGAGATCCGTCCGACACATCTGCAAACATCGATTATGCCGATGCTGGCTTGCAAGGAACTGTGACTTGATGGCCGTTTCACAGTGGTGAGGGGTTTTTTGGTGGGGGCTTTTACTATGCTCGGGGGGTTCGCTTGTAATCACTCGCAGGGCTATTGGTAAATTACTCAATTGCTTAGTTTGTTTTCTAGTTAGCTTTCTTCATCATAATACTGCCACATCCAAAAAATAAAATAAAAAAATAAATAAATCAATAAAAAAAATATTTAGTGAATGTCCGCAAACTGAGTATTTCGCTCCTTTAGGAGATATTACGTGACGGATTAGCATGAACGCGACTTCCTGGCAAATCAGCTCCTTCCATGGCTATTAGTAGGACGCCCGTGACACAGTTTCCATTTGTCTGTAGTCGGAGCTCCACAAAGGTTGCACAACTTTGCTATCAGCAAGGATTGTGACATCAAGTATGGTATAAGCTTTAACTTCCTCATGATGAGGGGCGGAGTGAGTTCTCAACGTGCAGTTATGCTTGATATTTAGCTAAGACGTTCATGTCAGTTATCCTTCGCCACCTCTTCCAAAACTCAACATACAACCATCCCCTTAAGATCAGAAAGATCGAATACTGTTGGGACACATATCTCTCCGTCGCCTGGCTGACCTGTGCGATGTATCGTTTTTGGTCTAGCCGTTAGTGCTTCGACAAAAACACATACGGTTCTCTCTACGTACGACATGTTTGCCCAATTATTTGATGAATCTTGGTATATTCTCGGATGACTCGAGATACCTGTGGCGCAGGTGAGTGAGTGAAGTGCTCTTACGTCTTCGCGCAGAAGAGACCATGTCGAGCATATACATTCAGCGCAGAGAAAACATACACAAGCTGATTACCCAGGACCTGACAGGCTCTATCTATACCAGCAAGACCTTCTGAATAAAAACTATATGCGTCACCTCATAATATCTCCGAATCATCTCAAAACCCGCAGATCCCCGGGAACCTCGTCCGCGATTATATCCAGCTCTGTCGGCTGATTATCATGCCCACTACTCCTCGTCACCGAATAACGAATAATGAGACAGGGATGAGAAGGAGGAATCAAAGGACATGGTAAAATACTTCTGACCGCTGTGAGGAGGGGAAAAGGTTGGGGAAGAGTTACAGACACTCCTTAGACTTCATGATATTCCTCCTTCTTTCTCTACACTCCGCTCTTTTGTGCCATCTTCTTGCTCTCTCAAGTCCTCTTTTCGCTTCCTCATACTACTTGTGGTTCATGCCACGTTGATGTTCTTACACTCACATTCATCGCTATTACCTTGCCTTGGTTCTTTACCTCTTTGCCTCCTTCTCGTGGAGGACACCAGATGGCCCGTCTGCGCTCCAGCCTTCTCTTCAAGAATTTCTCTCTTCTTCTTCTTTTTCCCCTCCTCATACCACTTCTGGATCAGATCCGATTGCTGTTCTGCTTGCACTTCTCAGGAATATTTTATATTTCCTTGTTTTACCTGTCTTGTTTCTTCCTCCCCCTCCCCAATACCATGAACTCGTCTTCCTCTGTTCGTCGAGGACACCAGATGGCCCGTCTGCGCTCCAGCCTTCCCTTCAAGAATTTCTCTCTTCTTCTTTCCACCCCTCCTTATACCACTTCTGGATCAGCTTCAATTGCTTATTCTGCTTGAGCTTCTCCTGATTATCTTATTATTATTTCCTTGTTTACCTGTCTTGCTTCTTCCTCCCCTCCTCCAATACCATGAATTTGTCTTCCTCTGTTCATCGAGGACACCAGATGGCCCGTCTGCGCGTTTCTCAGTCTGTGGTTCTGCGCTGTCGGTTTGCTGCTGCCCTTGCCTTTTCACATCTATTACTTTGTCTCTTTGCTTAAATTGCCTTAATTCTCTGTCTTGTTGCCCCCTCCCCCATCTCCTTTTCCTCTGTTTGTGGAGGAGATCAGATGGCCCGTCAGCGTATACCTCAGCCTTCTCTCTGAGAATTCCTCTCTTCTTCCTTTTATTCTCCTCATACCACTTCCGAGTCAGCATACTTACGGTTTCTGCTGTTCATCGCACCATACCATCATCTTATCGTCTTGGTTTACCTGTCCAGCTCTTCTTTCTATCTCCGACCCCTCTCTGATATGGATCTGTTGGGACGGTAATCTCTCCGTCGCTAGTCTGACTAGACGCGATATATCGTTTTTGGTCTAGCGGTTAGTGCGCCGACAGGATCTTTGTTCCTCTGCTCGTCAACGTCTGCGTGTACCTCAGCCTTCTCCTTATGAATTCCTCTATTCGTCTTTTTCCCCTTCTCATACCACTACTGATTCAGAGTCCTTACTGTTTCTACTGTTCTATAATTGTCTTGGTTTACCTTCCCCCCCACACCGATATGGATCCTTGTTCCTCTGCTTGTCAAGGACACCAGATGGCCCTTCTGTGCTCCAGCCTTCTCTCTGAGAATTCCTCTCTTCTTCCTTTTCTCCTCCCAAAACCAGTCTTGGTCCTGCGATTTCTAACTTTGGAAACCTGCCCATCTTCGTTCTGTTGTTGTTCTATTCATCTTGCTTCTTCCCCCCCCCAGCATACAATCGTCTTCGTCTTCTTGTCGAGGACACCAGATGGCCCGTCTGCGTGTACCTACGTCCCCCTTTCTTTTTACTTCCTCATCAGTCAACACACGATCGCCCACCAACTGTGAGACCTTGGCCTCCCATGCTTAGTCACGTGACAAAACCGCTTCCAGAACCGGACATCTATTTCAAAGATGGAACCTGCCAACGAAGTTAGTAGAAACGACTGAAGGGCTCCCGCGAAGGTTTGAGATAGATTAAGAAGTTGACAACAGGAGCTGGAAGAGGTGAAAGAGACTTACCGGATGTATGATCGGCCACCGTGATAATAAAGTGGCCTGGTTCCGTTGCTGTAGATAGCTATTCTTTCTTCAGTTTTCTGAAAGTCGTTTTACTGAATGTACAAACTTCTTCGACAGCTTATGGCAAAATTAATTTACAATTTCTCACTTCAGGCCAACGGTATTCATGTAGACTAACCGATGGGTGGCTCACTTGATCAGATCGTTGAAGAGATTTATGTCAAGACGAAGGGTCATAGATATATGGATTTGATCTATCTAGATCTCAAGGGGCTCAGTGGTTGATTGGCTGAGGTGGTGGTCGGAGGCCACGCAGGAAGAAGAGGCGAAGGATCAGCTGACAGCTGCCTGGCTGCAGTGAATGCCTCATCAATTTATCGTACCTGATTTAATATGAATTGCTGCAGACTGGACGCTTCACTCCTCCAGGAATTCTCGAGCAACGGATCAGCATGAATGCACTCTTCTGCCAGATTGGCTCCTTCTATAAATGTCTAGTTCATTGTGACGAAATTTCGCAAAGCCTGCAGTCGAAGCTCCATGTAAGTTGCTTGAGCTTGTCACGGGCAGCAACATGGTATCTCATAGTATCATCGTCACCACCGTTGGTTTATACTGACGTGCGTCATTGCCAGTTCCCACGGAAGAGCCACGTCTCACGTTTACTTCAATAATGGGTGACTTCTTACGACCAACAACCCCCCTACACAGGAGCTTGAGATAGCGGTGGCGCAGGCGAATCTGTGACATGGAAAAAGCATGGGGTTGATCGTGAACTTTCCGTATTCTTTGCGTCAAAGACACTATGCCGAGTATCTGCGCTCAGCCAAGACAACCCCTGTGGACCTGATAAGCAATATCTTTCTACCAGCAGGGTCTTCTCCCAAGTGGAAACAAAATGCGTACCACATCATTCACGAATCATCTTCAACACCCAACGAACCTCATCCGCAATCAACTCCGGCTCCGTCAGTTGGATATTATGCCCACTCCGCTTCGTCACCGAATACCGCGCAACACTCGACAAACTCAACAACTCCCGATGAAACTCCTCTTCACACCTCTTCCACCTCGCTAGGTACTCCCTGAACCTCTCCCGCTGCGCATCCGTACCTCCCCCCTTGGCTACACCAGCCTCATACAACAGCTCATGATCCCTCTTTGAATTTCCTCCCAGCACACTCAACGGCTTTCCCCTCATAACATCCTTCCCAGGAACAAGTTGCTCCTTCTCTGCTAGTACACCCCGACTGACCTGCAGAAATGGCATCTCTAGTGCCGCCTGTTTCGCATGCTTTTCACTATTTTCCTCAGCCATCAAATCGTCCCATTCTTCATCAGTCAACACACGATCGCGCACCAGCCCAACAACATCCATGTAATCCAACCCATCGGTGACAGCAGCAATGCTAGGATCCGGCCACGTTTCCATCATCATACGCTCCTGGACTGGATCTACGAGCACCATGCCGCATATATCGTCTGGCCGGGCGGCAAGGAATTCCCGCGCCAGGATGCCGCCCCAGGAGTGTCCGATGACAAGGTATGGCGGGGCTAGGGCTGCGGCATCAAGGAGATGGCAGAGTTCGTTAATGATGGTAAGAGAGTCGGGTGGGTTTGGGGACGGTTCGCTGCGGCCGTATCCGGATCGCTCGTAGAGGAGGATGGATGCGTCGGTGGAGAGGTGACGGCATACGGCGCTCCATTCTAAAGCGCTGCTGGTAATTCCAGTCAGGGTTATTACGAGCGGAGTGTTGGGTTGGCGGGGTGGGCCGCGGAGGGCGTAGCTGAGGGTGTGGGTGCCGATGCTGGCTGTGTGATTGAAGTGGTCCATGGTGCGGTGGCAGGCAAAGAGAGATAAAGATGAACTTTTGGGAGGGATGATGGAAGTCGATAGAGAAAGACGAGGGAATTGGTTCAGCATTGGAGTTTGTTTATATTATTAGTGCTTATCTAGTGAGTCATTCATTTACGGGGCTAGTAATTGACTAGTCGAGTTGATGGCCCGATAGGCCCCTTTGAGCTTGTAGGATGATGCTTCAAAGATACTATGGTTTCCGCATCCATATGTGGCCTGAGATTCAGTGTCTCTGTAAAATGGGATGATCTATAGACTGCCTATATCTATTACGTCTTGTGACAGAGGTATTGGCAGATACAATGTCCATCACGAGCCAGAGATAATAGGACAAGACCAACTCCTCACGAGCTAAAGAACCCTCTACATTGTGGACTCCTATATGCTACCGGGCTTCAAAGAGGGAGGTCATCAACAATTGTACGAGTAACGAATTGATTATTATAGCCATAAAAGATAGATAACAATGACAGAAGTTCAATTGGACACATCCAGGTAGTGAGCCTAGATAGAGAATATCTTCTCAAGGACGCGAAACGAAGTTTAAGCAAGTGGTTTCTGCCCCACAGCCGTCATAATCCGGTTCTGATGAAAGACAACACCCTTCTCCGTCTCCTTAACCGCAGCAGAAAACATCTCAATCCAAGCCTCACGGGACAGAGGCGCATTGGGAGCATCAGCCTTGGTTGGAAACAAAGGAGTCAGGTCCTCCAAAACCATGAGATACGCATCAGTCCAAGCCTTGTAGTCGATCTTGCGCTTATCGTGCGTAAGAAGGCGTACATTCTGTAACCCGAATTCCGTCAGGGGTTTATCGAGCTCGTCAATCCAGGCGTAGCTGATGCCCTTGGCTTTAAGACCGCCCTTAAGCACCTGCATAACGCTTTCGCAGGCTGCAGTGGGGATCTTGGAGTTTGGTGCCTCGACGAGGAATATGTCGCCCCGATTTTCTTGCCACTGCAAGTAGCCACCGGGTTTCAGGAGTGACGAGGCCGCGGATAGTGTGGGAATGAGAAGATCGGTGCCTGAGACAGTGCTACCAAAAGAGCGGATGTGCACCACATCGTAGGTGCCGAGAAGGTGGGCAGGAAGGGGATTGGCGAGGATGTCTAGCTGTTGCAGCGAGATCGAGGAGGGCAGGTAGGCGGGCGCCGGGAAGTGGATAGGATTGATGTCGAAGCCGTCAAGCTGGGCAGTGATATTTTTGCTCGATAGCTCGGTGTGTAGCTGCGTAAGCCAAATGGCGTTGCCGCAGCCGAGGTCAGCAATTTTCAGAGGCTGCTGGGCGGTGGTCACGGCCTTCTCGATTGCGGGCTCTAGGAGATAGCCAGTGGTGTTCTGGTAGAGGAAGTGCTGGAGGTGCAAGCGGGCAGAGGATCGGAAGTTCCGGTCTGGAGAAGTCCAGTACGTGTACTGGTTGTAGTTTTCGATATGGGAAGTGACGGTCATTTTGGCCAAGTGCAAGGAGGATTTTTTTTGGGATGGGAAGAAGAATGTGCTCAGTCCGGCGCATGCTCGGCCTTAAATATTTCGTTGTTGATACCCTAACACACTTCTAGGCTCATGAAGAGACGCATCATTTGCCCGTTACTGGGGAGTGTAAAAGAGGCGTACTATTCCTCAGCCGGATTAATGCTTATACGATGTAGCCTAAATCAAGCTGGTGTATGCTAGCATTTTTTGATTCGTTGATCACCGCTCACTGACCTCTGTACCGGCCGTTCGAGGTCGGTTTAGAAGCCGACATGACAGGAATCATGACTCAGTTACGCCCGAGAGCACAGACCTTGGTATGGAGCTCATCCAGTTGGAATTGCCCTTATACTCCCGGTTCCCGCCCCTCTTTTGACAGCCGACGATGCAGGTCAGCGTGTCAATATTTCATAGGGCACTCCAGGACAAAGAGACCATCCCCACTTCAGATGAGGGGTTGGCGCGGCCTGCTGGTGAGGAAATAGACTTAAGTGTGATTGGGCAATTAGGAATTTGATAAACATGGCACTGATGCTGTACATAAACATAGCTATGACTTGATACTCCAATTCACCCCAGAATAATCTGATGGCGCTGTTTACTCAGATATACTCTACAGAACTATTGAACAAGCCGGGGTATCCATGACAACCTGAGGTAATCCCGAGCACTATCCCCCACAAATGAGCGCATAAAATAAAGCGCAAGAGGCGACATAGCCAGCAGAACAAGAGTTTGGCAAAAGATAACCGCATTTGACTGATGGCATAGCACGGAGCGTATACACACAGCATCAAATACGAGAAGAGCTGCAGGTGACCAAGCCAGAATCGGCGTATGAATCAATCAAAAAGGATCATAACTTGAGGGTGTGAAGAAAGAAGGGGGGTGCGGGAGGGGTGGACGTGTAATCGAGCGAAGAATGGATGGGTGAAGCCGCCAGACCCGAGTATCGTTGGATCTTTTCAAAACACTTCACCGCACTCAGTGGTGCTCATCACACCGTCCCAAGCCAACATCCAAAGCTGTGTATAGTGCTGCCCCCGCTAGCTTAGAGGAGACTTACGAAGGTGGGGTTGTTAATATGCCATTGTTCTCAAGAAAAACAACCGACAAAGTCCGTGCGTGGTGTCAGCCCCTCCAGCAATGACCAGGTGCCTTACCATATTCTCCACCGCATTCCAGGTCCACAGTTCAAAGGAACGGGGGCCCGAACCTTAAAGTCTTTCAACCTTGAGTATATCGGGTCGAAGATATAATGACTGGAGTGTGCTGTTTGATATAGCAGCCGCTGGTAGTTATTTTCCGTTTCCCTGTCTTTATCATCTTGGGATATAGGATGGTATTGCCCAGTGCGTAGTAATAACTGGCGTAGATGAATATCCACAATCACTAGATGATTTAAGTGGGAGGAAGCATCAACAATAAGACGATAGATAAGTGAGGCGAGGTGAGGGGAACCCGGCATGCAGCACCTACATGATTGGATTGTCTGCCCGCCGGCCTGCACCAACCCCTGCTAGAGGGACGCCTAGACCTAATAGCCAAGAAACTATGACAAAGTGGGGGGAGAGAAACGAAGGAATGCTTATGGAACTCAAAGTTGGATTGTCGGATTGATGGATACCTTTCATTTCCTGACCGGACCCGTTGGTGGTAGACTCCGCCTCTAACAATTTGCCGAGTAGCATGCTTGTGGCGATATGGCCTGAATTGTCATCAGAAGTCTTATTTTGAAGTCAAGCACTACTACCTTCATTTATTGGATAGTCCAATATTTCCACAGCTGCTGAATCATGATATCAGGGCCATGAAATTGTGCAAGTGCTAAAATGGTTTAACTTGAGGCTGGTCGGATTCGCCAAAACCTCTTCCTCGGGGCCTTCCTGCTCTCTTTGTCTAAAGAAGAGTGCCGACCTATCCATGTAAAAACATCATGGATTCTCCGTTCCAGCGGCCCAGCACCATGTGGTACACCACGTTGCAGCAAAAGTCGATCTATGACTGGAAGCATCCGTTCGATGTATGTACTCTCGGTCGGGCTGTGATAAAGGCTTTCACAATAGCCAGACATGCACGTTCTGACTGATCAGATACAGCATCTGGATCACAGTATAGAGGTCTTCATCCCAGTACTTTTTCTTCTATGCCCTAACATCATCAATGACACAGATAATCTGTTTGTCAAGGGTGAGAAAGCTCCCGGAAAGTCAGACAAAGCGGTTTTACATCCAAACATCTGGGTTATCGCTGAAGGAGCGTGTACCAATGGACTGGTAGTCGAAGGCCATTCGTACAGATATGTTGCGCCATGAGACTTCTCATAAGCTCCTGTGGACCACTAAGCTCATCTATGGAGGACTCATGCTGGGTTCAGAAGAGATGCAACAGAAAGTGATTTCGGCCCTGGGATAGATGCAGTGCCATATTAGGATGGATCATGGATAGGGGTGAACAACCACGCAATCGAAATTGCCGTTGGCTAGTAATAAGTCGGACTTGAGAAAAGAAAGACAGGTGGCAAAGCTCTGGGCTTGTTGCGTCTTTCTCAATGCTGAGGAGCGTTACTTGCACATAATTTGCCTTAAGGGTCATCTTCACTGATTTCTGCGTTGTAGCAAAACTGTACTCAGTTGGTCCGACAAAAATCCGGTTAGGCCAGTGCGGGTACGGGTAGTCTAAGTTATAATGATATGGGTTTTCAGAATTGCCCCAAGAAGATAGAGCAAGATATAGGGAGTATCGACAGAAATCGTAGTAAAACACACAGTAGAGGAAGGGCAAAAGGATCATTCGCATCTGCTCAGCTTTGCAGATCTTACCCACATCAATGATGCCTTCAAATCTCGCAGTCACATCAGTTTATACTACCTCTAATTGTCCCTGGAACGGAGAAAGCGAATTTGGAAAATAAACCTGGACCAACTGGAGTTGATCGGAAAGAACGGAGCGAGGTAACAGGAAAACCGGCTCTGACGATCGCAAAAACCAGCATCGAAGAGTTTGCCGAAAAGCTATATCAGCACGAAATGGTAGTCTGGAACGGTAGACAAATTCGAAAGGCCTCTGATATTGCGCCTTCATTGGCACGTCATGACAAGTATATAAATAAGCTTAAGTGGAGCCAGACATCACATTACATGCGTGTGATGAAAGGCAAGAATGACGATGAGATCGCCTTCATGAAAGGTAGTGGAGCCGACTTTGTCACCAAGCCTGTACCAGAGTAAAGGACTCACTCGAACGTCGGCTATCACTGTTAGTGTTTCCAATCTCTCGTGGCTAGCCAGCCAAGGTTCTCTTTTCTATAAAACAACGAAGCCTATTGTCACCCATAGCCACCTTTTACTAGCCCTGAGATGCGGGGGTTTCTGGGCTAGAGGGATTAGGTAAAGGATACACAGCCCCTTATACTATTAGACTAAAATCAACACGACAGTCGCTAGGCAGCATTTGTATTACTGGATGGATTGTATTATGGCAGAAATCTTACTGTCGCACTCCAGTAATGTTTTTCGAATTTGTATAGAATGCCCCAGATGGACCACCCGCGGATCAGATATGACAGGTCAGGTGGACAACTTGGGGTGGGTGGCGCCCACATGGCTTGAGGCTGCAAACGATCATCCCTTGCGGCGCCAAGACTTCTAAAATCGGATTGGCAGTTCGAGATCGGAGGCTGCCAATCACGTCCGGATTCCGACGGAATATAATTTATCGCCCGTCGCACAGCGTCATAAGATTGGACAAGCCAAACACTATAGACTGAGCTTCCATGTAATTGATGCAGAAGCCAAAGCTACATTTACTGTAATAATGTTCATGCCTACGTGAGATTTGGCATGATAATTTGAAGCTCACTGGCGATTATGAAGTGGCTACTGTGGAGGAGACAGACTGAACATGCAACTACGTCAACTCGAACCCACCAGTGCAAAAATTTCACAGTTTTCCGCAGGGAAACCCTTCGCGGAAGGGTTGAAAGCGGAATACGCGTGAGTTTCCCGCGAACCCATAATTGGTCAATGTTGGACCCAGATGGTATGATTCCCGCTCCCCACCCAATCAGCGGGCCTCAATGGTGACTGATGCAACGGCGGGGAGTAATCAGGTTTCGGACAGCAGTACCCCGCGGTAACGGACGGTGAAAACTCGATGTCAATGTCTGGGAGGTGCGAATTACAGTCACCACAAAAATTCAAGCTTTGATTCGATTATTCATGTGTTGCTGCTTCCCCTGTCTTGCGTCCAGTACAAGCTCGGAACGGCTCAGCTCACTATGGAGTCTTCAATTGGCAATTTAGAGGCCAACCTCCCCGGCAATGGGAGCAGTAAGTCCAACAAGGAGCCACTCCCCGCAAAGCTGAACGCCTGGGTTGATGGCAAGCTGCCCGACGCTGTGGACGATGGGGAACAGCAGATTATCGAGGCTGGAGAAGCCAAGTATCATCGCCTCGGCTGGAGGGGTCTCACGGTCATGCTCATTGTGGAGGCCATTGGCCTAGGATCGTTATCTATTCCTTCCGCATTTGCATCTCTCGGCATGGTGGCCGGCGTTATCTGCTGCGTTGGCATTGGCTTGATAGCCATCTACACCTCGTACGTGATTGGGCAGGTGAAGCTCGCCTTCCCGGCTGTTCGGGATTATGGTGATGCGGGTGCCTTGCTGATGGGTACCTGGGGTCGGGAACTATTCACCTTTATGTTGATCCTTCAGCTGATCTTCCTGACGGGTTCCAATTGCTTAACCGGCACCATTGCCCTTCGCCATATCACGTCTAGCGGCATCTGCTCCGTTGTCTGGAGCGTGGTGTCCGCGGTGATTCTTCTCTTGCTCTCCATCCCGTCCTCTTTTGCCGATATGGCCTGGCTCGGCTACGTGGATTTCGTTTCGATCGTGGCAGCCATTGGCATCACTATCATCGCTACTGGCATCCGGGGTACTGATTCTACCGGAGGCTTGGCAGCTGTGGACTGGTCGGCCACGCCGCAGGGCGATCCTACCTTCTCAGATGGTTTCATCGCGATCAGCAATATTGTCTTTGCGTACACCTTCGCTAGCTGCCTCTTTTCGTTCATGGACGAGATGCATACCCCTAGGGAATTCACCAAATCCATCTGGTCCCTTGGCATCCTTCAGATCGTCATCTACACTGTCACGGGCGCCACTATCTACGCCTTCGTGGGCACCGATGTCCAGTCTCCTGCCTTGCTTTCAGCTGGCACACTCGTTAGCAAGGTCGCCTTCGGCATTGCCCTTCCGGTCATCTTTATTTCGGGCGCTATCTGCACCATCGTGGCTGGACGTTTGATTCACGGCCGGATCTACGCCAACAGTGTGACCAAGTACATCAACACGCCCAAGGGCTGGATTACGTGGCTTACTGTGATCACTGTCTTGACCATCATCTCGTGGGTCATCGCAGAGGCTATTCCGTTCTTCGATGATCTTCTCTCCATCACATCGGCATTGTTCACCTCTGGTTTCTCTTTCTACCTTCCCCCGATCATGTGGTATGTCCTCATCCGCAAGGGGCCATGGTACTCCAAGGAGAACTTGTTGACCAGTCTGGTGAATCTGTTTGTCTTTATCTTTGGTCTTATTGTTCTTGTTGGTGGTCTGTACTCGAGTATTCAGGATATAGTAAGTTATCTGCCCCCAACTCCTCAACTAACTTTTCACTAATCATATTGAACAGCGACTTAATTACCGCGAAGGTGATGTCCACAGCCCTTTCACCTGTGGTGATGTTTCATAAAAGCTTTATTTTCATCATTATATATTGTCCACACATGTTAATAGACCCTTGTACCGAGCCATTCGGCTTGATGATTCCCATGCCATCTGGAATGTCTAACTTGTCATATCTCACGAAGACATGATAACCGCCACACTGGCTTTGCATCGTTGGAAAAGAAAAAACTGTATATCAGCTGCCTGTACATATATTGAGCTCTGTTGAAGCGGGATGCAGAGGACAGGACAGCCTTTACTTTGAGATTCTTTGTGTTGACTTATGTCACTTGTTATTTCAATCCGCCACATGTCAACAACGAACATCACTCAGGCAGTGATTCTTATCTGTTCTTGGTCCGCAACCTACTTACCATACTACCTTTCGGACTCTGTTCATAATAACAACTGACTCACACTTCAATTCGACCCCGTTCCGGAATTGATAGACGACCACACTCGCAATACGCCATGATCAAAGACGTTATCTCACCTACAACAAAACTGTTGAGCTCACTGTGACCATCTCATGATGACTCGCTATTACCTTGTTCTATGGAGCATCGAATTCAAAAAGGAACCTGATATCTGGGTTCATATTATCATTTGGAATATATATTCCTAAATAGTTGTTTATCTTACTACTAATATATATTACGGCAGAGCTGCCACTAATTGATCTCTGAAATGATCCACAGCTTGAACCTAATTGCCATTCTTCCAATAGAGTATGCCAAAGAAAATTGAGGATAGCGAAAAAGCATAGTGGGCTACCTTTTTTTATTCATGTAAACTCGAGTGGGGACGTGATTCGAATTGAAGATTCAGTTGAGTAAACTGTCGCGGAGCTAATTTCATATAGTGTAAGGTTTCGTAAAGGAGAGAATGGCTAGAACGTAGCTATCTCGAAAATTGTTCGCCATTTGATGTAGAAAGTGCCAGAAAGTCATGACGAAAAAGGGGAGTACTCGGCTCAAAAGTACATGGTCGACCTATTTCGTACGTTTTGATGCTATCTATCCTTAGGCTAAGAGCTCTAGTAGTTTATTCCCCCCAAATGCCGCTGCAATAGTTCGTTACCCTCTATTATACTATATAGATTAAGAAGTGGGAGGTGCTATCAATTGCCTCTCTCCGAACATGAACCGGAGCTCATGCAAGGCCGGCTTAGAACTCCGCTTCCCGAGCTCAATCCATGGTACCGAGCTCCCCAGCAAGTGCGCGATTGTAGTTTCTTCGGAAACATGTAAAATGCTTTGCAACTAAATCCATAGGTACTTTTACCAGATATATTTGGGTCGCCGATCGAAGACCCTTCTAAAATGGGCGCATCGGCGATTCATGTTTACGTGAAAATGTGCTTGTTCATGCCACCATGTAAACCAGAAAACAACCATATTGATGCAGTAGATGGCCTACATCCAATATTCGAAGAATAGCATGTGGGAGTCGAATAGACAATTTAGTCTTTAGGTGCTGTAGATGCAGCGCATAGAGGCGTATCTGAGCACAGCCCGTACTCGGAAGGCACGTTCGGTTGAAGAACCCCGTTCAATAAGCACCTCGCCAGTGTAAGATAAGACTAGTCAGAGTTCACTTTGAATGCACGCATCCCTAACGCTCCCTTAGGATTGAACAACCGAACAAGAGGTATGCCATTGTCATTAACTCCTAACAACTATGACAGACTCATGTACAGCCAAACCAAAGCGCCATTACGCCGAATCCTGCCAATTCTGCACCACAAGCCAAGTAATCTTCTCCGTATGCCTCACCTCCTTATCCGTCTCTCTTGCTTTCTTCACCAGCTTCTTTCTCGTTTTCAGATCTGCAGTCTGCCCTGCCATATCATATAACAGGATAGCTTCGCCGCGCCAGATCTCATGTTGAACCTCTGATACGACCTGCCAATCCCGAACAACCTTCGCCGCATCCCTCCGCACCTTTCCCTTCTCCTGGCTCCATCCCCTCTTCGCCTCCGCCGCAAGATCCAAGTCATAAACATAGTCGATAAGCTGACATAGCTGTCTCCCAGGTACGCGAACCCTTGAGCGCACGCCCTGAACAAGGTCCGTTTTCGATGGTACGGTCCACCGCGGACATAGCGACGCACAAAGCGGAAACTTCGGATGAAGGCCTAGTATCTTCCTCAGCTGCTTCCCACTGACGATCGATACTTCAAGATGCTTGGGATGGAACAGCAGCCGATTTGCTCTGTTTAGATAGGCCGTCCTCCGCGCAAACGGTCCCTTGATATATGCCATGTGGATGAGACGAGCTGTGAGGTCCGAACATTGTCCCAGAAGTGTGGTGATTTTCGTGGGGTCGATATGGTCAGCAAAGTGGATGACCTGACCGGCCTTTTGCATGTACTTCAGGGCTGTGTGTCCGGCCTGTATGATGTTCAACTCGTCGATGAAATCGAGGAAGACTTCCTCGGGGATCCCAAAGTTGGTTAGAATGTCGGTGTAGGCGCGGATGAAGGGGAGATTGGTTAGGAGTCGATCGGTGAGATTGCATACGCGGGGTATGGCTATTAGACGCTCTAAGGGTTGGTAATTTGGTGGTTGGGAGTCGGTGGAGTTTGTTTCAGTGGTTGTGGTTTCGTGGAGGTCGGCGGATTGAGTATCCATAGTGGGTGAGTAAGAGGGACTGTTTTTGGGCGTGGTTGAGGTGGGCGTTCATCATGGAGTGTAAAGGTGGAAGTTGTAAGGGTGAGGCTTTGTGGCTGTCATGCTATGCTCGGTCTTTTATGGTTCTCTCAGTGAGTCTTTCCCTTGATTATTAGACGAACAAACTTGATACTTCTGACATGTGGCAGACTGCGCCTAGATCCTCATATCTGGGCACGATCGTAAAACGTATGAAAACTATATGCACCGCCGCGATGTTATTGAACTGCCATAGAGCTATTGGTCGCCCAGGTCATGATACGAAAGAACAGCTTCAGAGGCTGGCCTGGTCAACTGACAGCTCAATGGAAGTCGGAGCCGATGATCGTGCAAGCACAAAATTAGGTTCTCTTTACCGAAATTTATCGTTAACGGGGTTGACATGTTGCTTGGAACCAACAACGACCCCTCCCGGCGATTTGGATTCCAGACCCGCCACATCCGGGCAATGGTCCCGAAGCGAGCAATTTTAAGCTAGGGAGGCAACCCCACTAGGTTCCAAAGAACATTATTAGTTGGTAATTAAGGTGCTCACTCGTAACCAAATAAAAGTTCACGAGAAAGTTTCAACCAAATCATATGATCTGTCAATCCGACCACGTCTCTCTTGCATTCCATCCAGGTATTTGATTCAGGATTCCATGCACCGTTCCTCTCTTTAGGGCTATCGCAATTATGTCGCATCGTTGAGACCTAGCATAAGCCAATAATAAGAGAACACACATAGCATTAACTCGCCCAATACTGGCTAGGTATCTATTTTCAGCTCCTGAACCAGAACCTCCAACCCCCCCTCCTCACACATCCCCTACCAATGCACATCACCTAACAGCTAAGTCTCATAAGACATAAAAGTCCCACAATATGGAACCCATCTCATTTCCCAAACAACCCCATACGGCGCATACCTCGCATTCATCCCATCAACATAGGTTTGCAGCCGATCATTAAACCGATCCACCGCGGCACCGTAGAAGCAAATCGACAGCCCACACGTGAAGCAGACCAGGAATATCTCTCGACTTTGGTCTTTGGAGAGCCTTTCTGCCATATGGCGTATGATGTACATGTCTTGATCCCACATGAATTCGGGCGCTCCACGTCGTGCTAAGACTGGTGGGAATCCGGTGGGGAGACCGTTGGCTGTGGTGGGGAATTCGACCCTTTCGTGGTCGGCTTCCACGATGCTGATGTTGGCCATATAATTTTAGTGTTCCTTTGTGGTAGGTTAGTCTCGAGTATTAGTGTGTGGGAAGAAGACTTACATTCAAGGAGGTCGGGAGCCAATGTGGTAAGCTTTTGCGGTCTGTGCGATGTCTGTCAGGTCGTGTTGAGGTTTAAAGATAATAGTCCTGGAAAGAGTGTTTTCTATAAATACACTACATACTATACTACCTAATCCAGAAACCACTTCCCGGGAAATAGTTTCGATGATAATGGACATTCTACGAGATGGCTGGTTCTAGACTGTTTTTCTTGCCATATAGGCAGTAGGATTTGGGGAGATGAACGAGCAGTACTCCGTATGCTGCGTACCCGAAAAAATATTTTTTGGGTCAGATGTTCTCGGGTTATTCCTTTGGACTATGGTTCTCCCCGTAGGCTCAACCTAAAGAAACACATTTACAGCAAGAATGAGGAACGCTATAGATATAAACGAGTTATTTGAGGCACTGAATGTACAACATCTCTCTCATCAAGCCAACGCTTCTGATTGTACCGTCCTTCATGCTCCATGTAACTAACATCCCGCTAAAGTACCTCTCCAAACCAGCATATCCTTCACTCAGTGTAGCAAGGCGTCCGACCCTGCGCCGTAATAGCACTAATACACTCATATTTACCCCCAGCATTGCACGCAGTACCGGCTGTGCCATCCGCATTGCTAACGCCGTCGGCCCGATGAGCTTTAGCGCAGATGCTGGTGCAGTCTAACTCTCCGATGGTTGCATCCTGTAGGAAAGCTTATTAGCTTCTCGGAAATAGTATTGCTGTGTGGGACAGTACTTACCGAGTATACGCAGCAGTGACTGCTGTCGCTGAACTCGCACTGGCAGTACGTGCAGGCCTGCGCGGTGAGGGCGCTGATAAGGAAGAGTCCGAGGGCCATGAGGCGGACCATGATGAATAGTGAGTTTGGATCTGAGTCTTGAAAGGGTTTTGCAGGTGTCTTGGTTGACTGAGTTGTATGTTTTAGTGGATAAGTCTATTTGTAAGGGACAGGAAAGGGCGCCCTTATATGTTCTTTCCCGGATTTCGGGGTGCCAGGATCATGCGGACGAGTTCCCCGGCAACCCTAGGGCACCGCGAAAGGGATTGAATATGGGTATAGTGGTTCTTAATTGCCCATATCTAGAAAAGGTAACTTCTACGGGGCGATATAGAGGATCCATGTGCATAGAGTATATTAGAGGAAGGTGATAAGTGTCGTCAGGATCGTCAACCTTCCTAATAGTGGTTCAACCCACTCTACATAACTTTAGCTATCCACTAGCTACATAACATGTTTTACCGATAATGTTCCGGCCCGCCTGCATTCATGTTCAGGGGCCTTTCGGTGACAGCGTTCAGATGCCGTCCGAATCCTTCGGATCCTTCGCCTCTGATCCTCCGTAGCTTAGCAAGCATTAGACCCACAATCGCGGTGGATCACCTGTCGCGACAATCTTCTTAGGAGCTTAGTGAACACTTTGGCGTTGATCGACAACTAGTCATTTGTGACTTATTGGACTTGTTTCATATCGAAGGATTGGAATTCCGTGGTGGTTCGGGACAAAATTCCTTCAGTAGACAAGGCAATTTCTCAGGATTTGACGTAGCCTTGCCTTTACAAAACCCCTCAAAAAAGGGAAACATGCCCTCTAAATTCGAAGCTATCCTAAGAAGGTCTCTCGGCCCAGTATTGTCCCTCAGTGTTTATCCTTTGTGTGGCATTGTTCGAGAGAAATGGGAAGAAGTGATTCAGAATATTTGAGAAGTAATTCAATTGACATAGTATTATAGTAAGATAGATGTTTATGTAGATGCCATCATCCCCATTGATGTTCCTCACCATTCTGTGATTAATACTCAACACTATCATACCATCACACCGCCAACCACATCAACACATTAGCACACCTAATCAACCTCCTCTTCCTCCTTACCGGAAGCCAAAAAGACCCTCCCATTGCCATTTTCTCCCCTCTCAAACTCCAGGGACAAGTTAGCCATATGAGCAAGCACATTCCCAATAGCCGCATCCCCTTTACTTTGTTTGCTCCTGCCCAAGTTGTCCAACCAGGCGATCTTATTCAAAACGTAGTAGACCAACGCAATGACGATCTCTACCCCAATGCAATACCCCCACAGCCGCACAACTGTGACGATGTCCGTCCACCCATTGCTCGTCTCTTTGCTGATATACTGATCATACGGATCGGTAATCATATCGCGGTTGGAGAACCACCCAAACAAACAGAAGATAGTTGCAAGGATATCGACACCCAAGATCGCCGCCACGAGAGGTAAAGATGGCCAAGTTGAGCTTCCACGGGTCACGAAGATTAGCCAGTTTTCTGTTAAGGCGACTTCCAAGAAGATGATTTCTTGAATGGAGCCCCAGTTTTGGACGATGCCGCCGTCGGGAAGGAACAGCGTGCCGCGGATCACCCATGTTCCTGCTGCGAGGAGAATTCCTAGAATGACGGAGATGACCCAAATTTTGGGGAGTTGCCATTGTACAGGGCGAAGTTCGTAGGAGGCATTGTCGTAGGCGACTGCTACAGTAGCCACGTCGGCGAAGAGGGCTAGGAAGACGACGAGGTCGGTACGGATACTTTCGTTCAGGATGATCATTGTCGTTACGAGATAAATTTCTAGATGTAGACAGAGCGCGATTCGGTATTGGATGTAGGCTTTCATGCGATGGAAGATTTGGCGGGCGACCTGCTTTTGTCAGGATGGACCAATTGTGACTGTGGGATGGGAACAAGGGGTGACTGGCCTTAATGGAATCGATGATGGTTGAAAGCCCTGGCTCCAGAAACACAATGTCCGATGCAGATTGCGCAGCCTCTGAGGCACCCTCGACCGCGATACCACAGTCTGCTTTCTTCAAAGACGGCGCATCATTGACACCATCTCCAGTCATGGCTGTAAGATGACCACGATCCTGGAGCATCTCAACAACCTGGTATTTGTGTTCCGGAAAGACCTCTGCGAATCCATCTGCTTTTTCTACCAACTCGCCGGCCATGGCGCCGCTGAGACCACCACTGATCAACTTCTCCGAGTTGTAGACCTTCGTGCCCAGAGCCAGCATTTTGCACGTCTCCTTTGCAATAGCAATAGCATCTCCCGTAAGCATCTTAACCTTGATGCCTAGCTTTTGTGCCTCAGCAATAGTCTGAGCAGTGTCATCACGAGGGGGATCAAACATAGGCAGCATGCCTAACAAGGTCCACTCTTCACCCTCTTTCTGAACAGCAACGCCAAGCGACCGGAAACCACGCTGTGCGAATTCGGTTGCTTTTTGTCTGTACATTCTTGCAGTTTCCTCTGAGCAATTGGTCAATGATAGGACTGCTTTAGGCGCTCCTTTCGTGCAAGTGTAGCGGGTACCATTAAGGGAGACATTCGCAACGATTCGTTTCGAGACAGGGTCAAAGGGTGTGAAGTTCTCAGTTTTCCACCCTTGTTGGAGGATTTCCTTTGCCTTGGGGTATTGGTTCACCGAGAGGATGGTCACCTTGTCAATGGGGTCGAGCGAGCGCACATTATGAGAAGAAGCGAGAGCAGCGACTGCGAACATCCAGTTTACGTCGACTCCTTCGGATACGAAAGGTTCCCGGATGCTGAGGCGATTAGCGGTTAGGGTTCCGGTTTTGTCGGAGCAAAGGATATCGACACCCTATTTATTCTGTTGTCAGTATCTAAAATATATGACAAAGAGAGGTAACCTAGAAGTCGGGTTCAGGACAAAAGAGAAGATGCCCCTAGTAATACTTACAGCAAGTGACTCAATAGCAGTCAATTTCTGAACAATAGCCTTTTTGTTCGCAAGGTAAGCCGCACCGACCGCCAAGGTGGTCGTTGTAACGACAGGCAGACCGACTGGGACTCCAATGATCAGGATAGACAGGGTGTAGAAAAGAAGAGTCTGTTCACCAGGTGAGGCAATTGGGATGTTTCTGAAGAAGCCACCAATCCAGACCGCCAGTAGCCAGGCCATGACGATTACCAGCAAGGCAGTTCCAATGCTATCCATGACCATCTTGAAGTGGCCAGTATCTTTTGCATTCTGGACCATTGAAGCAGTGCGACCAACAAAGGACTTCGTCCCAGTGGCTTGGACGACTGCGTAGGCTTTTCCACGCTTGCATCCTGTTGTGTAGAAAACTTGGTCACCAACAAATCGATCGACGGCAAGAGACTCTCCCGTAATAGCAGAATGATCACAGGCCAGGATAGGATAGCCTTTCTCATCGTCGTCAGAGTCATCCTCGCCCTCCTCGTCATTGGACTTTTCGGCGTCCTTTTCCAATCTTCCTTCGCTCCGCAGTCTTTGGTATTCACTCCATCCTTGGTCGGGTTCGTCGTAGTCGCAGATCACCTTTGCATCGGCGGGGACAGTTTGACCTTCTTCAACGATGATCTATTGGAACGGAACATGAGCACCTGGTTGCCGAAGTGATCTCGTAAGAATATGCTTACCACGTCGCCAGGAACCAGTTCCCGTGCCAAAATATCCTGCTCCTCCCCGTTACGCACAACAGTACTGCGCATGGCAATATCGGCCTTCAGACTGGCAACCACATCCTCAGCCTGCTTCTCTTGATACCAGCCAACTGCCGCGTTCAAGCACAAAATGCCAATGATGACACCAAAGTCAATCCAGTCCTTCAAACCCGCAGCAAGTAGAATCGCAATCTCCATGACTAAAGCACAACAGTCAGCATATGCAAATCACCAGATCAGTAACCAAACCGATGCTCATGTCTCACCATATAGGATTGGTCCCTGAAAGTACGACAACAACCTCGCAACCGGATTCTCCTTCTCTGAGCTCAACTCATTGAACCCTGCCGACCGTCTCCTCGTCTCGACCTCCGACCCCGATAACCCATGATGAATGTCAGTCAGGCGCCACTCTTCCGGGAACTCGCGCGACGACCCAACGTGCTTCCAGCGAAATCTTCTCTTCTTCCATGGCGCATACCACACCCGGCTTTCGCGGATTTCTCCCTCTCCGGGATCATTCGCGTCTTTCTCGCGGTACGTGGACATGAACTTCACCAGCCGGGTATACTCGTCAAGTTTCGTATCTGACCGGGCAGACCGACTGGAGAATCGGGAGGCACGGCGCGAACTGGCATCGCGTTCGACGTCGCCATTAGTAGACATACTGAGGGCGATGGCGCAGCCGTGGGTGATATTACTCGGAGGGAAAGAGAAGAGAGAAATTGTAGCGCGGAAGGTCCAACCAACTGCACCGTGGACGGAGTTCGGGAATTAAGGGGACAGGAACAGGGAACGACATGCAGTTTTGTACACGCAGACAATATAGGCGGTCTTTAGTAAAACTTTACTGGGATCCTTGCTCATCCTGTTTTGCTGCTTACTGTCCGGTCGGAAATCGGCAAGCTCGGAGATACAAAGCTGAAATACCTCATGACGTCGCGTGCTGCATGATGCATGCTCACTGCAAGTGTCTCACTGGGTTGTACGCCTGAGCTGATACTGTGTAATGTTTGGCCATTCCAAATTGAGTTAGAGATTTTCGTTGACTGTATCTACGAGTGGCTGTTTTATTAGGAGATGGCGTGAAGCTTGTAGCGGTGGCTCCACTTGCACAATGATGCCCAGGATCGCTGGCAATGATCCTCGGTCATTGCTTACAGTCCAAAGTGATCTGAAAATACCTCAATGTGCCCTTGGAATTGTCCACCATCTCACGATCTCACTTGATACTGCTATCTACTGCTCATCGGGATGAGGCTCAAGATGGTTTGAAAATACCTCAGCCGGTCCGAGGGTTGTCTACGAAGTATAACGCCCCGAGAGGTCAGATGAAGCTTTGTTGATGTCATGTTCGGCAAAAGGTACGAGTCAGTCGACGATCTGTGCGGAGGTCAAAAGCTTGATTGGTCCTGACCCACTCTGTCACAGGCCCGTGTTATCGCCACGCCCGTCATTGCCCTTTACACGCACGAAATGGATGGGAAAGACGGGACGCAAATAGGGTCGGAGTAACTACCAGGCACCCCCTTTAATCGAGTACAACTTCAAAAAAGACAGGGTAGTATGACTGTAACATCACTATAGAATTGAAGAGTTCTCGCCTTCAACTCCCGCGATACATCGTCATGCGATAGCAACCCCTTTGTTCTTTAAACCAACGATCTAGACCTAATCCAAGCATGTCCTTCATCCATATCCGTGCCCCGTTTTCTCAACCACGGCCAGATCCCGCCATGCCGACGGACCGAACCCCTGCCAGCACCAACCAATGCGACCCTGTCGGATATGCGGCATATGGGGTTGGGCTCCATGATAGGCCCCCCGACCTTCATCAACTTGGCAAGAAACCGGTCTCAAGCTTCCGAGAAATCCGCGATTGCCCCGCGGAATACTCCCCTGTCATATCCTCGCCAATAAACTACTCACACCCTCAAGGAGCGCATGCTGACATCACTATAATATGATATCCTATTGGATTTCGTTGGCAGCATGCTTCGTGATATGAGCGCTATGACAAAATCACGCAGTCAAGGAACGGGAAGGTAATTCGGGTGGTGAGAGATTTGCTTGACCATTGGGACTGGACTGCTACATATTATCGTGGGATAGCCAAGGTATTTTTTTGGGATAGACTAGATTGACCTTTTCACGTTTGGGGTATCAATAGGCAGCTTACACTTCTGAAGCTGCGGTCCAATTTCAATCCTCTTAGTACACTTATCCCGTCTATTCTTCTTGGACATAGCAGATCTGGTCGGTAGTACTTCTTCACTCCCTTCCAGCCACAAAAATGTGAGTACTACACCCTTAGTAGATACCACACAGAACTCCAAGCATAACGCAGATCATATCAAAGCAGACTTCATCGCACAGCTTCTTACCAATTCAACGATCTTCCTCCACATTCGAACAAGAAGCTTACAATGCCAGCCATCAACTTCCCCCGATCGGCTACGGCCCTGTCACACAAAACCATCGGCAAGCGCAGTTGGGCTGGTGAAGAGCCCGGTGTGATTCTGGATTTTGTCGTGGTCTTCATCGTGCTCTGCGGGATTTTGGGCCTCATCATTCAGAAAGCATGGCGGAACCGTCAGGCTGAGAGGGCAGAATGGGAAATAACGGAGATTAAGGATTAGTGGGCAGTTGACGTTGTCGTTATACCCGTTTTGGAATGTGCGCCTGGCGTGAGTGTTGAGGATGGTATCTTGGAACTCTTACTTAATAGCTAAATTGATACGCTTGTGATGAGAAGTGATGTAGGGTATAGTTAACTACTATTTGCGATTATTAGGTCTGCAGGTGCGTTACTGTGTTGGGGCGGAGGCGCAGCGCGTGTACTTGGAGTGACGTACATATAGCGGGTCGCTTGCTGCGGTGATATCTTGTCCACACATGCAGCGAGCTATTCAAATGTATCCAGAGGTAATGGTGTTTAGTAGTTATCTGTGGTATTTCTATTTTTCATGATGATCATGATGCTTGTACGTCCCTAATTTCGACTATCTCCCATGACATAAACTGCTTCTGTTGTACTCCAACCATAACCATAGCCAAGATGATCAGCCTGAGATTGTCTCATATCGTAGGAAGATTCCCAACATACAGTGTTAGATAGCGTCACATAGCATCTGAGGAAAGAGCTCAGACGACCTTGTGTCTCATCAGGCTCAAGGCAAGCCACTACTTTGAAATTACCTTGTTGGTACTGCAAGTGTCGTCTGCGGAAACCTTTGATGACGAGCAGCCATGGTACAATGTCTTTACTTGTTAGCGAGTACCTATCAGATTAATAACTCAGCCTAACCAATTTAGACTTCTTGAAAAGCTCAACACATGGCGGCCATGTGCGACGTACGCTCCACGTGCGCAAGCCCCTCGAGACCCTGAACCCGGAAAACCCCTTAATTGACTTTGGCCAAGCCAGGATTTTCATGTAGGCAATGGCTGTCCTGGAAATATTTGCGCATAGGCGTGGCTGGCATACGCTTTCCGTATGACTTACCATGATAACCCAGACACTGGAGAGCGTACAGGATACAAGTGGAGCCAGTCACAGCTCATTATATCTAGGAAGGCTATACTCCCATGAGACTGTCATTCTTTGGCTGAAACATCTGATCGGCCAACGGGTCCGTAGTTATAGGGCGGAGGGTTTGATATCGCAGGCCGATTTAATGAAGTCTTTGGTATCCCACCATATGGTAACATGATCAATAAACGGAGTATATTAAATATGTAAGCCACAAATTACGCGTCAATCTATCACAGCATGAAGACTACCGATAATTACATCTCCCACCGCACCTACGAACAAAAAGTAGATATGCAGTATCTTCATTGCTGCAAGGACTAACCTAGACCCCCGAGCGAAGAAGTTTCAGCATCAACACTAAACTTAAGCTTTACCGGAAGTTAACCGAGGATCTGATAAGTATTTACGCATCCGTGCCTGCGTAGACGCGGTCCGAATACGATTGTGATAAGTCTGTGCCGGACGTTGGATGTGGTTGTAGTGGCATCCCCGATCTCCGCCTGCCGGCTTTTCCGTGGAAGGGTCCATCCGCCCACTGATCGCATCTTATCAGAGCTTCCAGGCGCCAACAGCCAAGGTATGAGCATTTTTGATGGGGTAAATAGGGCGGGTTAGAGGGCAGAGTGGAGAGGGCTACGCGGCCGCCTACTAGTTAGTCTCTGGGGTCAGTTAGGGTTGACGACCCTGACTATTATGTTCCAGTTTTCTTTTTCTTACGTCCATTGTGTCAATTTTACTGAATACAGGACGAGATCTACGTGGGCCGTGCATCTTTCGGAAGAATTAGGGAGAAGGTTATTGAGACTAATGATCAGAAAAAAAGAAGAAAATAAGAATAAATTGTTTCAACTCGTTACGCGTATGCAAAGTCCGCTATTGCCATGGGCTATAGACTGCAAGCTAGATAAGATATCTACCACTACCACGTAAGCTAGTGAAGCTGTCCTACTCACACAGATTATGTCCCAAAGTCCGACCCACCCGAGGCACCATTCGACATTCTGGCTGAACCAGCTCCGGATTAGATCAATTCGGGTAGGCTCTGCAGCCTTTCCAGCTCCCCAAGAGTCGCCAAGCCACATAGTCGTCGCATCTTCCTTACTGGGTGGCCAATAGGTCAATTCTTCGCCATTAGGGTTGCCATTCTTGATGAAATTGGCCCAGTAGCTTTGCATGACGTTCGCAATATCATTTCAACAAGCCTGGATTCATCAATCCTGGAATTAATACTCAGCCTTGAAGCCAGTTGATCCTAAGCAGTAGTGCGGAGACCAGGACCTTTGCTCTCTCGGGAGACAGTATAACCTGGGATTGTCGAGGGCTACGGAGTCGGTTGTGGTTTCCTTCTGACTTCCGCCTCCTCCAGTTTAATTGCCTATCAATAACAAGAGGTTATTTTGAGCAATGAACTAACTGGGCTTGGTAGTATAGTAAGTGGGACCATTGGTGATGGACGCGTCGTCTTTGATTATGGTCACCCCAGCGGATATTCAAGCTCTGTGAATAGGCCCAGCCCAAATGCATAGCATTTATCTCACCGGACTTCGGGAGGTTATCAGGAATTAAAAGGGCCTAATATACATGAATTGAATAAAAATTCCAACTGAACCATGATGATAATCATGAGTGTCATGTGAAAATGTTAGCACTTGGGGGCTTCGTCACAATTTGATCTTCTAGAAGAAGGCTGTCATTGTTCTCCTCGCTAACCAAGGAATGGGATGTTCGTAGCAGTCGTTTATTTACAGATCATCTTGGGTAAGTCATTGGCATCAACCTTCAGACCGTTCAGGCCAAATGTAAGGCATTGGCGGCATCAATATGGGAATGAAACGCTATCTTGAATCGACTCATCCAGTCGCCACGGTTCGTCACCCACTGGTAATGGAAACGCGTTCTCACCGATATCTCCTTCTACTGGCTGCACCTGACCCATATATAAGACTGGTGCATTCACAGCAGGGAAAGACCGTGACAGATCAACTCTTCCCGCGGCATCGTCTACATACCACGGTTCAGCATATGCGGGACCCGCCATGCCACCCCCGAGCGAGGGTAGTATGGCAGCTGAGCCTGGGCCGCGGTGAGGGTCCAACATGGGGACACCCGATGCTGGTGGGGGAACTCCGCCGCGTAGATAGGTATGTGTATCACTCGGGCGAGCAATTATCCGTTTCTGGATCTGTTCAAACCACTCTCGATTCTTGATCGCAACAACGTGATACCATTTGCTCGGGACGCGGTACTTCTGCTCTCCACTCGCTCGTAATAGAGCTTGCCCGACGCGGTCCAGGTAGCCGTCAACGTCCATCATCTGGGAAGAGACTACCTCACCGAGAGGGCCAAATTGGGCCGTGTGATATATCCGAAGTAGGGATGAGATGCCCAGGATCATTCGGGTGTAGGTCATGTTAGGTAGCTTGCGCATGGTAGAGGTGTCGCATCCTAAGAACGCGTCTAGCATCTGGTGGGAGGCCAGTAGCCATTTCGTTATTATCTGGACCCGGGCAGCTGTTATAGGTGCGTTTGCTTTGTGTCTTTCCATGTCGCCTTCTAAAGGTGGGAGGGTGTAGTATTTGCGGGTTGGGGCGTCGGGGTCGCGGTAGCTTTCACCAGCGGCAAGTTCGTAAATAGCGAGGTACATGTGGTGATATTCCAGGTTCATCCATGCTGGGAATTATTGTATAAGCATGATTCCATTTATGTGTGGATGCAACTTACTTGTGAGCATGTTTTTCGGGGTCGTCCTCTTCCAATGAAGCATCCGAGAATCGAACCAATTCAGGATTGGAAGCATCTGCGACTCACGAAGAGAGATATCCACTAGGGTATTGTCCTGGCCCAGTGAGGATAGTGTATCGTCAACGATCCGCTGAAGGCCAAACCATGTTGCTATTTGCTGATCTAGGCCGAGTGTAGATTCTCTCAGGTGGTGTATGTACCCGTCTATCACATCGTTGAAGCGGAGCATATTCGGTCGATGCGTTCGAATCCCTATGCTACGGCTAGGTCAGTCGTGTAACAACTACGTGATAGTCATAGAGCCCATACTTGGACGCGAAGTGATAGCAGCCCAGTACGGCGCGCGCCTGGGCACTATGGATGGAAGCTGGTAAATCACCATATCCGCCATGACAACGGTAATTTTTTCGTCCCGCCGGTCCTGCTGCTATACCAAGCTCTAGAGTCATGGTGGTCGCAATGTGTGTGTATTGGTAATATTGACCCTGTAAACGCGACTTTGGGGGAAAATAAAAGATAAGCATCAAGAGGATTGATTGAATCAGCTCCACTGACTTTTCCTGCCTGAGGAAAAATCGTTCTGCATAGACCTTGAGCATCTCCTCATTCAGAGTCTCCGCCAAGTGAGGGTTTAAGGTCATTGATGAAGCAGCTAGAATAGACAGGAAAAGCACCGGGCTCGTTCTGCGTAATGATTCCGCAGTTGTGTTTGATGGCAGTACAATCATTGGGTAGAATTGCATCTGTTCGTTGATAAAGAATGAGACCAACGTTTGCGCCATGTCAAGCGATACGATGCCGCGATCAACCACGTCCCCAGAGCCAGCTGGCGACTGCATCAGGGTCAGGCTACTGTTGGCGGGAGCAGGCTCGGCAGGAGGATTCCCAGTATGCTGATCTGAGTCACCCTGAGCAGAGGCGTTGTGGACAATAGGGGGCTCTATGCGCGTGGATGATGAGAGGGCGGGCAAGGGCGCTACGTCGCGGCCAGACGCCCCCGGAGGGTCAGTAGCTACGGCCGCGGCCGCGGCATCATCTGCCTTTCCCCCGCGGTCTGAATCCGGTCGGATCTGGTCATGTAACAGGGAGCGCAAATCTCGCACGTCCCTTTCCAGCTGGGCCACTCGTGAGCCAGTCTTCTTCCGTGGCTGTCGTCGGAGCGTGCGGGCGAACACGCAGGTTCTTCTCGTGCGGGTACAGCGCTGACACTGGCGCGGGACGTTGGGATCCGGCAGACAGCGTACTTTGAGCGCCCTACAATTCTCGCACGACTGATTTAGCGGGGGCAGGGAGTTTGGTAAGTTGAGGGAGCGATAGCTAGAGGGCATAGAGGCCGACATTGTGCGTGTCAAGGATGTATTTCATGAGGAAGCAATGGTCTGGAGGAATATTTAAGAGGGATTGCGTTGCGCCAAGCCCGGTAGTGGAGGATTGAGATGGACTCGGATTCCAAGCCGCGTTTGTTGGTTGGGGACCCGCTTGATGACGATCGTCAGTCACCCTTGGATCCATTTTGATAAAATAGATCAATTGCTCCAAAGATTAGATGGAGGTTTCACAGCACGGGTACCGTCAAGGGAAAATGGGTTACGTTGGCAGATATATACTAAATCAGGGACCAGAATAAGACTATTTTCTTCAGGACAAATGTGACCTGCAAAAGGTGGACCTTTCGACGGTCGGAAATCGGACGTCGGAGATACCGCTGAATCCCGAATACCAGCTATGCCCAAAACGGATTAAGCGTGTCACGGTTCTTCCGATCCCCTGCTTTGTTGTGTACTTTCTGGTTCTTCTCTGCCGGGGTTGAGCATTTACGAGCTCTACGTAGTTCAATAAGAGATTAGTTATCTATCATGTGGCATAACCGCCATACTCTCATATTTTATCGTCGCAATAAAACGCAGCTTTACCAGTCATACAGTCTTGTGGGGTTGGACACCATGATCGCCTGCCACTCCTCTGCACTAACCCAGGACCGCAAGCTCTTCAGCCATTCCGCGTCATCGATGACCAGATATGGGGTCTCTGTCAGTGCTTCTTCACGCGTACGAACCTTCATATGCGGGGTATGAGGCCTAGAACCAATGTTAGCAGCGAATCATGATAGTGCTTATTCTGAAATACTCACCAGTCGCTTCCCCAAAGAATCTGTCGCGGGTTGGCATCCACATAAGCGCGCACCAGTGGCTTCACGTCTGCATACCACGGTGCTTCATGACTCACGCGGTATGGCGCGCTAAGTTTCACGTATAGAAGTCCAGAACGGACCAGATCCATGATTTCCGTAAACCCGGGCTGTCGAGTGATATCTCCCTCGTACTCTGCAGGCAGCATACTAGCGGCCTTGAGCAATGCAAAGTGATCAGTGACCAGATGAAGGCTGGAGGACCCCATCTCCTCCTCGATGATAGGCTTTAGCTCACCCCAGAACTCGGGATGCACGTGAGTGAATGCTATACTCCATCCTGGACAGTGTGGCTTAATAGCTCTGATGTGGGCACGCAAAGCTTGTTTCTGCCGTTCCACATCGTGCATTGCCTGGTATTGGTACAAGTTGACTCGAATACCTCGGATGCCCCTTGCGTGCATATCCTGGAGCTCCTCTGGTGTTGTCGTCTCTGGGTCAATGACTCCAATACCCCTCGTTCCCGACTCCCCTAATTCGCGGACAAATGTTTTGAGAGATGTACAGTCTGACCCATATGATAAACCATGCGTGAGAACCGAATTGGTGATCCCAATTTTGTTTTTAAAGGCGAGAAATTGCTCGACGGTCGCGGGCGGTGGAGTGAGATGTCTGTCAGGAGCGTAGGCGAATTTTGCCGCTACACATACGATCGCATCAGTATGATGTTACTTAGTGGAGGGTTTAGCTTATGAGGGAAGTCCAAAATCATACGCTCGAATATGTGGTGGTGGACGTCCCAACCACCGTTCGGAAACAGCACCGGTTCCGGGCATGGTTGGTGTTCGACGGTCATGATGGGCTTTGGGAAGAGTTTAGCAAATTTGATACCTTCGAGGAATATCGGGGGAACAAAATCATTGGAAGGGATCTGGGAGCTACACGTTATTTCATATTTGTAAGTCTGATCGGCTCGCCTTGTCTGTATACGGATCCATTTCGGGATTGCGGGTTACTCCGGGTCCCAACGGCAGCCGGAGCGACCCTGTCCATGTACCGGGGGTCTCATGCAACACAACATACAATCTCCCCTCGATACCATGTTGGTTGTGATCTGCAATCCTGTCTTGATAAAGACTTGTCTTTTGATAAATGGACAAGAGATTGGCCTCCCCGATCCTCCTGGCTGTAGTATCTTCCGGTTTAGTGTTAGCACCGTAAGAATCTGGTATCTGCGGTTAGGTCTGATCTGCAGATGATATGCAGCGCTGGAGGCCGTCGGACATGCGGTTCAGAAACATCATATAAAGTCCTGTCAATCTGGTGAATTGAGAAAAGTGGCGCCTGCTACAGTAAGCTAGAGGATATCATCATTTCTGCAGCTGAAGGCTCCAAACTTGTCACACCCCCCTATGAGGTTCATACGATCCACTAACAGTACTCAATATATGTAGTTTCGCATAAGAGAAAATTACTAGGTACTAGAAACTTGACAGCAGTATCAGTCAAGAAAGATAAAGCTTAAAGCTAGCAATACATACATTGTGGTCATCAGTATCGCACATTGAAGTTATAAAGGGTTTGCAAGGGGGGAAGAAGAGAAAAGAAGCAGGAACCAAAACGGTTGTGGAGTAAATCATGTGCCGACGGCCGAGTCAAATGTCACCCGCCGCCCCCGGCATTCCGCTTCTTTCCCCCACAAATCCGGCCGGTCGCATGTTGCCGTTACGCTGGTTCATCGTGCTTTTGCACACATCATCTCGCAAAACTCCAAGATGAGTCCCCGAGACATAGAGCGCCCGGGGTCTCCTGCTCCGAAGAAAGTCCGGATCGCCTGTCGTCGGTGTCGAGCTAAACGCGTCAAGGTTGGCCCACATTCATGTTCATGTTGCCAAGCTTGTGACTGTGCATCTTTGCTAATTACCTTCCCCGGAGTGTGACGGCGGCATCCCCGCATGCAGCAATTGCGCGCGAGCGAGGGTCCCTTGTATCGATGTCGATGGTCGGAACCGTGATATCTCGATTCCTCGCGAGTAAGATCTTCTCACCCTCCGTGGCTTCTGTGCCCTCAGCCGCACTAATTGTCCTGTGATGTCCCAGTTTCATCGCGCAATGCCGTGCCAGACTCACATGGCTCGAACAACAGATCAAGCTTTTGGACCCGGACTTCGATCTGACCAAAGGGCCATCCGTGAATATGGGTGAGAATGAATTGACATTGGCGTCTAGCTCGGGGGTTTCCGATTGTGCCAATGCTGTCACTTCTATGCTGGAGACTGACACACAGAGTCGCGACAAGCCAGCCACAAGAAAACGACCATACGACTTAGTTGAGGACCCAGAACCTGACCAGACCCCACGTGCAGAAGCATCATCTGTGGCAAATGCATTTGGGATGCTGTCCTTACATTCAGATTCCCGACAACAGCACTACATGGGTTCTTCCTCAGGACTGCTGTTCACGAAGCTGATTGGAGTGGATAGAGATACACAGGTATCCAGCCCATCATCCAATAGTGAAACTAGCAAGTATGGGAAGCATTCAATCTCTCAAGCCTTGAAGCAAGGCTATCGCTCTCTGTACCAGAGCTTGACAAGGGTCTGTCGCTCCCCTCGGTTTCCGGTCACGCTTCTCATCATATATTTAGGAACTCCCTCCCCCCGAGGAAGCTGAAATCTTATTTGCGGTCTACTTCCAGCATATACATATTGACTACCCCGTTCTCCATGCGCCTTCGCTAGTCAATGCGTATTTGGCATTGTATGAGAGCACACAGATGGAACCCACAGGCCAATACGATAGTAACGGGTGGATGGAAGGCCTGGAACCCTTCGAGTACAATGGCATGGCTGATCATGAAAGCGGCAAACCGTCTACGCCGATATCAGTATTTACAGCCGTGTTTCATGTCTTCATGGTCTTCTCTCTGGCAGCGACCGTACTAACGCGCAAAAAGAACTTTGATTACTCCCCGACAAAATTCTACAGAATGGCCTTAGCGGAAACATCTAGTTGCTTCTCCTCCGTGTCAGTGACATCTCTGCAGGGTATATTACTCTTGGCGATTCATAGCATGATCTGCCCGGCTGGCCTGAATATTTGGACACTGGCACATATAGCAATGTCGCATTGCATTGACTTGGGCCTTCATCGAGAACCTAGCCCGTCTACGCGCGTTTCCAGAACGTCTCTGGCTGTCAAGAGGCTGATATTCTATACAACATACTCCCTCGATCGGTACGGAAATCATTCATGTTCCCCGATACGCTTGAGCCTAACAAGGTCATAGAACAATAGCCACCATCCAAGGCCGTCCTTTAGGTATTAGGGATGAAACATTTGATATGCAACGTCCCGAAGTAGAAGATGTCAGTGAAGAATTGTCTATGATTGGAAATTGCCAACTCCATGTTTCAGCGCCATCATCCCCCCATATGACAATGTCCATTCGTCGTTTCAGACTGGATCAGTACATAACTGAGATAAAGCTCCTTTTCTATCATTTACCCAAAAAGCTTCGCCCGCTCGTGTGGCCGAATGACCTTGAAAACCATCAGGCACAGATCAAGCTTGACCTTGACACATGGTTAACCGAGACATCTCTCATACAACCGCCGACTGACCGAGAAGAGGACAGAAAAAGCGTTGAGCATGAGAAACTCAGGTTGGAGATTTTGTATCACTCAGCAATAACGCTCCTTTTTCAGCCTTCCCAAGCATTCCGTTCGCCATCGCCAAGTGCTCTAAAACAGTGCTATCAAAGTTGCAGTCGAAAGTTACGCATATACGATCATCTCAGTGCAGAGGAACAGCTATTATACAACTGGCGAAACATTCACGGTATATTTTCCTCGGGCGCGACACTGATCTACTGCATCTGGGCATCACCCTCTCTTCAGGCCACCACCCCGTTCGCGGAGGTATTGAGGGATCTGCGGATCTGCTCCAACCTCCTCAGTATCGGTGGTCAGTGGTGGCCTTCTGTACGTAATGGCAAGGGAAGCTTCGACAAGATGGTCGACCTTACTATACGGCAGTTAAGTCGTACTCAGACCTCCCCATCAAAAATGCGGGGCTCACTACACACCCAACATGCTGAGATTGGCTGTCAACCTGATCTACACGATTCCAGTTTGGTTCCCGAATTTCCTAATAATTCGAGTATCCAACTAACGGAAGACTCATCCCGCCACCCTGAAGGGCTCGGTGGTCTCCCCAATGCAGGGTTTCATGACTCTACAGGTGAGTATTTTCGGCATAACTTACATCCACGGGCGTACTATTCACTTTGGGTGCTAATGTCTCTGCTTGTTTAGGAGACAATTTGGATCTTGGTTTCGGAGAACCTGGATTGTTGTTTCCCAACCCGAATGGCATGGATGTTACTGACACATGTTCCATTGACTCTGCGATGGAGAGCTTTCTCGCCGAATTTATCCGCGGAGACTGGGGCTGGGACCCATTCTCAGGCACAGCGACCTTGTGAAAGCACACCAGTCTGTTATCACCGTTACCCCCATCCCAAGGCCTTTGTCGATCGGAGCCGACAGACTATATAAAACGAATACCACAGTGTGTCTCATATACTATACATTCCGATACAGTCCATAGAGGCATCAGTATTTTACTTCAAGGCTATTCACAAGTCTGCGAGAAGGACAATACAGACCCTCAAAACAAGCTGGATCTCACGGCTAGCTTATTTCCTCAGCCTCTTGATAGTGCTCCCTATTTCATCACCCTGTTCCAGACAACGCCGTGTCTCCTCATCAATATCAAAGCGTTCCTGGCAGAGGCGCACGCACTCTTCTGCCTTTTCAGGCGGAACGACAACCACCCCATCCGCATCTCCAAGGATATAATCACCAGGATTAATAACAACCTGCCCCCCATTCTCTGAGTTCTCGTAGGTAACTGGTACATCCAATTCAGAAGAACGAGTGAAAGAGTTGGATCCCAAAATGCTAATGTCGCGCGCAAACAGGGTCATTCCCAGCTCCCGGTGTTCATTGATATCGCGAAATTTGCCATCAATGATAACTCCGGCAGCACCACGTTTCTGAGCCCGAGTGCTCATGAGTCCTCCCCAACAAGCACTGATCAAGCCTCTCGGTTGTGACACAAATACAACGCTGTCTTTGGGGACGGCATCGGCGAAATGAACCTTAGGCGTTGGCGAAACCTTGTCCGAGGCATGCACCATTTTCACTGTGTATGCCGGGCCGAGGAACTTTGCTGTGGGTGACATGAAATCCGGAGAGTACATTTTGAGACCGGATAAATAGCCGCCCTGAGGGACTCCGAGCTTGACGAGGGCGTCGCCGACCTGAAGGGATTGGTTGAGCTCAAGCCAGAGTCGTGCTGAACGGTATAACTTACATCACAAGAGGTGAAGCGCCGCAACGCGCTGAGGACGTTTGGTCTGACTGCCATAGCTACTTGTTCACGATTGTATTGATAGTACGGGGATGCGAAAGGGCAAGACGGTGGCCCCAGAAGGTAAATGGTAGTGGTCCGGACAGCTTACAAAAGCGGGGAGACAATCGGGCCATCCGACGGGCCATCCCGCATTCTGGAGTAGCCCGGGGCAGATGCTCTTAGACATTGTTCGGATAGCTCCGAAGCCGGGTCCGGAGTAGTCCTGCCCTTTTGCCTCGGCCGGAGACAGAGCTTGACCTACGCAATCTGCGATCGAAGTCGAGGATATCCTTTGTAGATTCCTTTTCCTCAATGGCTGATATTTGTATCTCGATACTCAAGTCAGCACAATGCAGCGATGTCGCCAGAGATTACCGATGCTGAAAGCATCATACCGACCGCTCTCTCTGAACGGATCCCGAAACTATGCGACAACCGTTTCAGGTAACCCAGTCAGTGCGCCTCAATCTCAACCCAGAGTAGTTGACGCTAATACTGGCCATTGGACAGATTCTGGGTGTTCATTACCCCAAACAGATTCGTGCCATCGAAGCGATTAAGCAGGGATCAAATCGCCCGCTCACACTAGCCGAAAAGACCCTATACAGTCATTTACTGGACACGGATAGCGGTCGCTGGAATATTGATAAGATTGCCCGGGGAAAGACCATTTTGGAGCTGCGCCCCGATCGAGTCGCCTGCCATGATGCGACCGCAACAATGGCCTTGCTGCAGTTTATCAGCGCAGGCCTTCCGCGCGTACAGGTACCGACAACAGTGCACAGCGATCATCTGATAATCTCGGAGAACGGCGCGGACAAGGATATGCAGCGTGCGACCACAGAACATGCAGAGGTATATAACTTCCTGAGTAGCGCTTCAAAGAAGTACGGGATCGGCTTCTGGAAGCCTGGATCTGGAATCATCCATACTGTCATCTTCGAGAACTATGCGATGTATGTCTACCACATGAGCCCCGCGATTACCATGGCTGAAGTTTTTGGAATATAGGCCAGGAGGTTTGATTATTGGAACGGATTCTCATACCCCCAATGCAGGCGGAATGGGCATGCTTGGAATCGGCGTTGGCGGAGCTGATGCTGTCGACGCTATGTCGGGAATGGCTTGGGAGCTGGTCGCACCCAAAGTAATTGGAGTCGAACTTACGGGTGAGCTCCGAGGCTGGGCATCAACAAAAGACATTATCTGCAAGTTGGCAGGAATACTTGGCGTGTCTGGCGGAAAAGGCCGCATCATTGAATTCTTCGGCCCGGGTACCGAGACTCTGGGCGCGACAGCTATGGCCACCATTTGCAACATGTCTGCGGAAATTGGCTCGACTTCTTGTATTTTCCCTTATTCGGATGCGATCGCTCGCTATTTGAGTGCCACTGCCCGCGGACATGTTGTAGAAGCGGCAAACCCAGTCAAAGACCTTCTGCTCACCGCCGATAAGGGCTCCGAGGAGTACTATGACGAAATCATCAAGATCGATCTGAACACTTTGGAGCCGCATGTTAACGGCCCATTCACACCGGATCTCGCCCACCCCATTTCAAAGCTGGCTACTGCGGTCGCTGAGAGTGATTGGCCAATGAATCTAAGCCACGCCATGGTGGGTAGCTGTACCAACAGTTCCTTCGAGGATTTGGACAAGGCCCGGCAGCTGGTCAATCAAGCCCGGGCGGCCGGGATAACTAAGTTCAAAACTCCTTTCTTGGTCTCGCCGGGCAGCGAAAGAATCCGGGCCACCGCTGAAGAGGCTGGTATTCTGAAGGATCTCGAAGACGCCGGTGCTATGGTTCTCAGCAGCTCGTGCGGACCATGTGTCGGGTCATGGGACCGCAAGGACGTGGATGTCCGCGGAAAAGAGAAGAACTCTGTGATCTCCAGCTACAACCGTAACTTTGTGGGGCGCCATGACAGCAACCCGGCTACTCACTCATTTGTCACGTCGCCGGAGCTGGTCACGGCCTTTGCTTATGCTGGCCGCCTGGACTTTAACCCTGTCACCGACAGTATCTCAGTGGAAGGATTCCAGCCACTGCGGCTTACACCTCCCATAGGCCAGGAATTGCCAGAATCATTCAATCCTGGTGCAGATCGCTTCCAAGAGCCCCCGTCAGATGGCTCCTCTTACTCCATTATCATCGATGTGAAGTCCGACAGACTACAGCTCTTGGAGCCCTTCCCAGCTTGGAAGAGCGGAAGTGCTAGTGACATGGAGTTGCTGATGAAGGTCAAGGGCAAATGTACGACGGATCATATTTCACCGGCTGGTCCGTGGTACAAGTATCGTGGCCATCTGGAGAACATTAGCCACAACATGCTCACAACCGCAACCAATGCATTCTTAGACAACGACCCGCAGATGCTAGGCCACACGAGACATCCGCTGACGAACGAGGTCCAGCTTACTCATGAAGTGGCTCGGGACTTGAAGCACCGCTCTATTCGTTGGTGCGTGGTCGGAGATAACAACTATGGTGAGGGCAGTTCGCGTGAGCATGCCGCACTGGAGCCTCGCTTCCTCGGTGGCGTTGCCATCATCGCCCGGTCTTTCGCTCGTATTCACGAGACGAACTTGAAGAAACAGGGAATGCTCCCACTTACATTCGCTGATCCTGCTGACTACGACCGAGTGCAGGAGGGAGATCGCATCACTCTGATTGGTGTAGAAGATGGAGAGCTGCAACCGGGCAAGAATGTTACCATGCGGGTTACTCCGCGACGTGGAGACAGCTGGGAGGCTGAGTTGTGCCACAGCTATCATGCCGGACAGCTCCCGTGGCTTCGGGCTGGCAGTGCCTTGAACCATATTAAGGCCACGGTACATAGCTCATGATTGTTTTCAGAGAAGTAAATGAATTAAATGTATAGAAAACTTGTATATATAAATGGTAAGTTTCTTTTTGGATTTACCATCTCGCCAAATGGACTTCACAGTAAGCAATCTCGGAGAGACTCCATTATGTGATTCACTCAGACGCACTCTACCTAAGCAGGAAAACGAGACTTGCTTTAATCCTACATATTCAATTACTTTAGGGCTCGCCTCCGTAGCAGTCTCATAGCACCCAGATAATGCTCCGGGAGCTCGGCCTCGGATGTTATCTAGAAAGTATCTAGGTGATTGCCTTGCAGGTGCCCTAAAAGGTGCCTTAAAAAGACGACTCAGATGTGTTCTAGTGCGTCTCTAAGCGAAAGAGGATCTCGAAAGATACCACGGGGATACCCTGGAAGGCAGTCTAGGAGTATTCTTCAACATATAAATCAACAGTATACGACTGAGATTACTTTCTATAGCCTAGCTTGAACATAATTTCCGGGCTAACTGTATCTAGGAATGATCGAAAAGTACATTCAACAATATGTTGAGCCCAAATATAGCCGCCTATATATATGCAGTATCTTCCGTCTTGGATGCTATCCCCGAGGTTCCACAAAAGCAGCATTACGACTAAAGCGCTGCTCTCATTGGCAGTACCACAAAGCCACCATGTCAGTGCGCAGGGTATTGTTCTCATGGACAGCTCCGGCCAGCCGGAGTAACCCAAGAGAAACCCCGGATAGGATCCGCATACCCCAGACTTGGCTGGCAGCGGATGACATCCGGCCAAATTGGATTGGCTGCTACCCCCCAAACCTGCAGATGTGGACTGATCATGCGTTTGGTTGCATCGGCCGTGATATCCTGGGGTATTTAGTAGATCCCTTTGCCTGAGTTGTCAATTGCATGTTGACAGCCCAGTTCTGGTAACTTGGGATCTCTCTCCGTCGAAAAATTCCCCCAAACTCATACTATTAGTTCAGCATGGGAGCAGCAGGCGGCGGGTTCTCCCCACAAGCCATCAAACAGGTGCCTCCTGCGGCTCGTGGACTATACATCTGGCTGGCCATTATTTGGGCGTCGTACTGCGGTGGTCTGCATGGCTTCAACACGTCCAATATTTCGGGTTCTATGCAGATGGAGCAATGGGATCCAGATTTTGGCTGGGATAAACTTTCCAGCACGGCTGTTTCGAACAATGAGGGCTGGGTGGTATCCTCCATGCTACTGGTATGTGATTCTATAGTCCCATGAAGTGCACGAACTAAGCAAGTGCTATTATATACAGGGCCAAACCGTCGGAGTTTTGCTCGCAGGTCCACTAGGAGAACGTCGCGGCCGAAAGGCAGTCATCCTCGCTGCCGCCATCTGCTATGCGATCGGAGCCGTTCTCATGGCTGCCAACCTGGGATCCTTTGCTGAACTCCTCGTCGGGCGTGTTCTTTCCGGATTAGGGTCTGGACTGGGAATGTCAGCAGGCCCAGTATACATCTCTGAGGTTGCACCCCTCGAGCTACGCGGAATGATGACCACCTTCTACAACGTGAGCATCATGAGCGGCGTCACAGGAAGTTACTGGATCAACTACGCCTCGTATCTAGTCATTCCCGACAGCTCCAGCTGGCAATGGCGTACCACACTCGTCTTGCAATCCATCCCGGCCATCATCCTCTTCCTCGGATACCCCTTCTTCCCCGAAAGCCCTCGCTACCTCATGATGCGCGGCCGCGTCGACGCCGCCCGTCGCAGCCTGTCTCGACTCCGTGGCGGCATGGACGAAAACACCGAGTATTTTGCACGCGAATACACCGAACTCCTCAGCAAACTCGACACCACATCCACTCCCACCACTCCCACCAAAGCCTTCGTATCTCTTCTCCATGAATGCATCAACCACCCACCCACCCGCAAAATCCTCCTCTTCGTCACCCTCATCCAAACCTTCTTTATTATGTCCGGTGGCAACAGCATCACCTACTACACCCCAGACATATTGGAATCCATCGGCCTGGGCCATTCCCAAATCCTCCTCTTCACCGCTATCTACGGCCTCGTCAAGGTCCTTTCCGTCTTCTTCTACGCCTGGTTCCTGACGGAACGCTTCGGCCGGCGTCCTCTCCTGCTGATCGGCTCCACCATCAACGTCGTCTGTCTGTTGTACCTGACGTGCTACCTTGCCCTCAGTCCACCTTCCTCATCCGGAACAGCTTCCCCTTCCGCCGCCTCGTATGTTTGCATTGTCGCAATTTGCCTCTACGCTGTAGGCTACGGCTTCGGCTGGGCCCCGGTATTCTCCCTCACGGCATCGGAGATCTGTCCGACCCGAATTCGCGGCACGGTGGTGACGATTGCTTTCACGTACCAGAACCTGCTTAATTTCGGTATTACGCGCGGGTTCCCCAGTATGACTGAGAGTATGCAGTCTTGGGGCCCGTTTGCGCTGTTCACGGCGTTTACGACGCTCGCGACGGTGTGGGCCGGGGTTGGGTTCCCGGAGTGCAAGGGACGGAGTATGGAGAGAATGGAGGAGTTGTTTACGAAGAGTTGGTGGAAGATCGGGTGGGCGAAGGTGCCGGAGGAGAGGGTGGTGGAAGATGGTCAGGAGGTGGCTGATGATGGGGAGAAGGGAAGCAGTTCCCACGAAGAGAAGGTATAATCGAGTTGTCTTATAGCAGCGGGCTAGTTATGAATATGGTATGATATGATTTGATTACGATCGCATGATGTCTGTATGCCCGTGCATCTTCATGTTTCATAATCATAAAAAAAATTCTTCTACTATGCCGGAACCCTCGGCACATGGCAAAAGCTGCAAACCCACCATGACGAATAACTCTCCCCACCAACCACGCGGCATTAAGCTTAAGTTTTCCTGTCATAAGTTTGTGTTCCACGGTCCTTCTCCCTTTCTCCGTTTGTTCCGACCGTTATTAATCAAAGTTAATACCTTTGTTTGAACCTGATGACATGATGAGTTGCGAGTCAGTCCCCAGTGTGACAAACACAAAAAGCTATCTATCCTGCTTCACACCCCCCTGCATAGTGGCTTACCCGCTAAAAAGCGCCCGAAACGCCCATCAGAAGTTTAATCTGAGCTGCAGGAACCAATCGAGCGCGTGGCAGGGACCCAGCCCTGCGGATCCCTTTTTTCTTTTTTGTCTCGGTTGAGACTCGGGAAGGGTTCGGGGTGAGGCCGAGGTACAATGCAGTACTAATAGATACTCCGTAGTGAGGCGAGTTACAGTTAGGGTTTAACTTTCTGGCTTTTGTAGGCTAGCCTCCGAGGTGTTTCTTGTGTTGGAGATGGAGTCAGGGTTGCTATCCGAAAAGGGTAGCTCCTCCGTTCAAATGAAGTGTCATTTGGCCTGTCAGTGTCAGTTTCGGGAAGGAGTTATCCCCATCCCCCGCTCATGTTTGTTTGTTGGTTGGTTCCTTGGTTCTTGTCCGCGCGGTAAGTTGTACCTGGTACGAAGAAATGAATTAGACTATTGATTTGACACGACAACGACAGTTGAGTTGTTGTTGTTGAGTAGAGTTCAGGGTTGGCCCCACGTGATACCATCACCAAAGCTTACCCCTCCTCAAATTCACCTCCTTTTTGAGTAGAGCGCTATCTATCTATCTCCTCTCCTTTACACATACCACATTATCGTTCACTGGAAAGAAAGAAGGAGAACATGGCCGCTACTACCACCATCACCGTCCCTCATCTGGGCGGCATCGACGTCGGCTACCGCCTCAGCAACAACAACACCTACGACCCCGCCAAGCCGACCGTAGTGCTCATCAATTCCATGTGCATGACTGTTGCTCTCTACGAGCCCCAATTCAACGACGAGACTCTTACTAACGCGGCGAATCTCCTCGCTATTGAACCTCTCGGTCATGGTGCCACGCACTGCCATGTTGCCGAGCACTTTACTTACTGGGATACGGCCATCATGGCCCTGCAGGTGATGGATAAGCTGGGTATTGAGAAGGCGTTCACTCTGGGAACCAGCCAGGGTGGGTGGATTGTTATGCGCATGGCGCTGTTGGCGCCGAAGAGGGTATGTATATCCCGTTTTTCTTTTCCATTGACTTTGATGTTTCGTCGATGATGATGGGCCATATTTTGACAGTGGTGTTGTACTAATTGCGTGTGAATGATGGTGGTAGATCCTGGGCGTCCTCCCTCTCGGCACATCCATGGACTACGAGTCCTCCGATTCCAGAACCAAGGGCTGCTGGGATCCCGTAACGCTGCTGACCCCATTCCTGGAGAAATGGAGCAGTGCGACACCCACCCCCGACTTTGTCGTGGATGATGTGTGGTGCGGCATGGTCGGGGGCATTGGCTTCGGGAAGGGCGCGACAGAAGAGACGGTCGGATTCTGGAAAGATGTCCTGAAGGAAGTTTACAAGGGCGATGAAGGACGGAAGAAGGTGCGCATGGCACTGATGTGTCTGTTGACGAGGGATGCGTTGGTGTTGAGGCTGGGAGATGTGCAGTGTCCGGTTTATTGGTTGCAGGTGAGTTTATTTCCAAGACACATCGGGGAAGTTGTTGCAATGGTTCGGTTCGGTTCGGTTTGGTTGGGGGTGGGGCTAATACGAACTACTATCCTTAGGGCACGGAAGATACCCCTTTCCAGACAACGGTGGCAAGCGAGCAGATCTCGAAGTTCACCAGGTCCAAGGAGGCGAAATTGGTGCAGGTGCAGGAAGGAGCGCATTATCTGAATGCGACGAACCCGCGGGAAGTCAATGCGGCGGTGTTGGAGATGGTTCAGAAATATGGGGCGTAAGCGCGATTCAACCTTATCAACCCCCATACTGGGTAGGACTCTGTAGATCAGAGCTATATGTATATACGAGAGAATATTCATGTAAGGACGGGTCTATCTCGCGTGCCTGAGCTAAAAAGTTCTATCGAGTAAACTAATCAACTAGTCCACCGGGAAGGAATCCGATGGACACGAGATTCGAGGCTCGAGAGTCACCCCCGGATCGAATCCGGGCGTGTGCCTGTAAAAAGCAAAACAGTCTAGAAGGCAAGGAGTCCAATATTGGTCGCAACTAAAGCGAACCGGTCGCGGCTGGCGTGGCCTTGGCGACAGACCGGCACAGTCGGACCAGTTCCCGCGCGTTCAAAACATCAAAAATTGAGTATTTGACAGGTCAGACCTGGGGGGATCACTTGTGGATGATTCGTTGGTCACGGCTGCCATCTGCTGAATGGGTAAGTGTTGGATCCGCACTGAAGTTTGTGTGGTCTGGCGCCTGGCCCGAGTGGGGACCCTCTGCCGCATCCTGGCCTGCTGCTGAAGATTTCACTCATTCTGCATGATCCATTTCTCCCGTCTTAATGCCTTTGCTATATTAAATAATCCGCTCTCGCCCTGACGGGCGTGGGACCACCCGTTCCTGTTCCTGTCCCTGTGCTGGTGCTGGTGCTGGTGCTTGAACTGCGTGTGTATGTGTCTCCGTCCGGGGCGATGGGTGAGAAGCAAGATCTCCAGCCATGGGCCACGGCCACCACGGTCTCTGTGACGGTGTTGGCTTTTATTTGTGTTGTTCTGCGGGTGATCTCCCGTTTAGAACGCAAGCAGAAATTATGGTGGGATGACTGGATGATTATTTTCTCTATGGTAGGGTTTCTCTCTTCAATACTACTACACTCATGCATGCAGCTAATAATCCAAACGCAGTTATGGAACTTCATTGTCGTTGGCTTCATCTTTGCCATGATTCACGAGGGCATGGGAATCCACGCCGACAAACTCCCTGCCTCTCAAATCATCCTGATTGCCAAATATCTCGTGGTCGCTGAAATCCTCTACGTCTTCAACCTGGTCTGGACCAAGCTCAGCATTCTCCTTATGTACTACCGCATTTTCCGCTTCCCTTACTTCAAGAAATGGGCCTACGCCATCGGCACTTTTGTCATTCTCTGGGTCATCTGCATCACTTTCCTATTCATCTTCATCTGCGTCCCCGTCCAGAAACTCTGGTACCCCAGTCTCCCCGGCCACTGCATCAGTCAAGTCGGCACCTGGATCGCCAACGCAACCTCCACCATCGCCACAGACCTCATCATCCTATTCCTCCCTCTCCCGCAAGTCTGGAAGCTCCAGCTCCGACTGTCCGAGAAGATCGCTCTCACTGTCGCCTTTGGCCTGGGTTTCTTGTAATACCCCCTTCTCTCCCTTGATATATTACCACCCACTAACCAAACACCTTCAAAAACAGCGTAATCTTCGCCTCCGCCTACCGCTTCACCGTCCTATTCAGCTACACTTCCGCTGACTCAAGCTACACCCTCGCCCCAACCGTCGGCTGGACGGCAATCGAAATGTCCGCTGGCATCGTCTCCGCCTGTCTCCCCACCCTGCGTCCAGCGCTCCAACTCGCCGCCCGCAAACTCGGCCTCAAATCCGCCCTCGTGCCTGCTCTATTCCGCAGTCGCACCTCTCCACTCTCCAAGTCCGGCGATAGCCAGATGCCCGCTGACAGCACGGGCAGCACGGCGGGCATGACGGCGGCGCGCGCCAATCGCCACTCCTTCTACCATCTACCTGACGACGAGGGAGGTGTGGGCGTCACACAGAAGCAGATCAAGTTGGATGCGGTGTTGCGGCCGAAACACGATCGCGGCCTGACGGTCACGAATATTAGGGGGAGTAGGGGAGCGAGTGGGTTGGTTGGAGGAGGTGGTGGTGGTAGGCTTGGCAATGGCGAGGAAGGGGATGAGGTGCCGTTGCATGGGATTATGGTATCCAAGGATTTTAGGCAGGATGGATAGGAGTTTTCCTTTGTTGGTGTTTCCGGTTTCTGTGTATGTTAGGGTATTGTAAATAATGAGATTCCAATTGATTAGATGAAATGCGATTGTGCCTGTAAGATGGATTAGATGGATAAGATTGTCATCATGATGATTGGGCGGGTGGCTGCATCCGATGTGTAACATAGGTTATCCCTGCATGAGTATGGTGTGATAAGGCTGTCATCCTGCAGGATTGGTAATATGATTCCGACGCATGGAACTAGTCTAGCACCATACAGGGTCTTTTGGCTATTAATGAATAATGCGTCCATGTCAGAAGTACTGTTAGCCAGGGAGGGTTGATAAATTCTTTGCTTCGGGTCCCATCTAATTCATCTTCATGCGACTATGGAATTTGCACCGCAAGGTTTCTGTACCATATTCATGTTCAAAAAGATTGATATCTTGGCATCATTATGGGTTAATAGGTATCAGATCGATACTGGCAGCTGTACTTGGCAAACGCCTGATCCAGAGGATGTGTATATCTCTCGACTGCCAGGAAGAGTTTGTAAAATGAGCAGTGGATTTTACTATGTTCATTGTATGTGAAGGTGCTTACTGGAGAAGTACTATAGGAGGGTTCAACTCGAACGGAAAAGTACTGTTGGCAGACAAGACGTCAAGACCCGTGCTGTGATTGGCATGATCACCAGAAATGATGAGATTCACCGACAAAAAACGTACACAGCAGTCGTCAATTGATCAATTGGTTACAGGTCTGGGTAATGTGGGCTGGTGCCGTCCTATCGTGCAGTCTTGAAAGGGTACCCCGGGTGGGGTATTATTCCATCTTCGTCTCATTGGCGGACATCAGAGCCACCTGGCGGGTTGTTGACGGGATGCATTGAACCCTGATCGGAAAGCCCCCGCGTCAGCAGTCCGCACTTCCGAGGACCAATATGACTACAGACGATTCAGAGGGTAGCATATGTGATATTCAAATCTTTATGAAGAAGGAGATAATGTCTAAGCCAACTGCTGAATTCATCATGCTTTTCAAGCAAGCTGCTCACAAGCATATTCGTTGTTCGATGTTCAATGTATAACAAGATCCTGTTCAACTGCAACTTCCGCTCATCGAGCCGAGATCCGCTTAGTCAAGCAAATATCCCTGCAGATCAACTGCAAGTGGAGACAAAAATCGCTTAGATCATAACATTCAACGCAATATGCATGCATGGTCAACATCCCCGAGACCGAATTCTCCGAGGACTAGGTGGCTATATACGTGGCAGGAGTATAAGAGTGTGGACGGGTGCTCCAAGTAAACGCAGACTTATCAAGAATCTGCTCACAACAGCAGAGCTTTGGGTCATTTCGGGATCTCAAAATGCTCATGTCCTCCACCCCCGCGCTTTCTGCTCTGGCTCTAGGCCTAGTCCTGTGGGTCTTCGTCAGACGGGCTTTGTCCACTGACCGTGACATTCCCGGCCCTTTTCTGGCCCGCTTCACTCGGCTCTGGTATCTCAGACAAATGACGAGAGGTGATTTCCAATATACCAATATTAGACTGCATCGGGATCATGGTATGTGTAAAGATTTGAGAATGAACAAGACTGGATGCTGAACACCTTCACAGGCAAGATTGTGCGAATCGCACCCGGCTGGTACAGTCTCACTGGTCTCGATGCTCTCAAGACCATATATTCCCATGGCTCCAAGTTTATCAAGTCGGACTGGTACGAAGCTTGGAACTTTTCACCTGACCCGGAGGGCCATAACCTCTTTTCCGTCAGAAACACGGCCGATCACTCCAGCGCCCGTCGCAAGGTCGCAGCTATGTACGCCATGTCTTCTGTAGTATCGTACGAGCCCTATGTGGATAACTGTATCCGGCGGTTGCGTGCGAAGCTCGACTCCACTGCAAAGGACGGGTTGACTTTGGACCTGGGACACTGGCTTCAGTGCTTTGCTTTTGATACCATTAGCGAGATTACGGTATGCTCGTCCAGCCCAACCTTTCCCTCATTTACCCCGATAGAGCCATGCTAAATTAAACAGTACGGCGAGCGATTCGGTTTCCTGGATAAGGGCAAAGACATCAACAACTTGATCTCCAGCTTGGATAACACCTTCACATTTAGCAGTATAGTGGGCCTTCTCCTTTGGCTGCGGCCATTGGCTCTATTCCTCGGCAGCTTTTTCACGAAGTCAGATGCCTTGTACGTGACTCGTTTCAGCGCGCAGAAGTCCTTGGAGTTGTCACAGGAGTTTCTCAAAGATCCATCTCCTGAGGGGCTAAAGCCTATGGTCCAAAGGTTTCTTCATGCTCAGCAAGAGGACGTCAAAGGCCTGACAGATAGGGATATTCAGACAAGCGCAGCATCCAATATTGGTGCTGGGAGTGACACCACGGGAATTGGTCTTAGCTCAGTGATATTCTACTCGTTTCGGTTCCCCGAGAAGCTGCAGAAGCTGCGACAAGAAATTCAAGATGCTGGTCTAGGAAGTGAGCCTTCTTTCCAGGATACTCAGAAATTGCCGTATCTGCAGGCTGTTATCAAGGAGTCGATGCGTCTGCATCCGGGTGTTGGATTTCCCCTTTTCCGTATCGTGCCGAAGGGTGGTGCTGTTATTTGTGGACGATTCTTCCCGGAGGGTGTAAGTTGTGCCTTTTCTGGATTCGTACCCCACATGTGCTAATGGAGTCATAGACGAATGTCGGTGTAAATAGCTGGGTCATTCACCGGGATGAGAGTATCTGGGGCTCCGATGTTGATGACTTCGTCCCTGAGAGATGGTTGACTGATGACCCTGAAAAGCTCCGAGTAATGGAACAGTGTCTGGTTCCTTTCGGAGTTGGATCAAGGACTTGTATCGGCAAAAACATCTCGCTGTATGAGATCAACAAGCTCATCCCCCAGCTCGTTCGGGACTATGACATCGATATACAGCAGAAAGATGGTACAGACATGAGGTCAAAGAACATGTGGTTTGTCAAGCCTGTGCAATTCGGAATAAAGATTAGGCAGAGGTCAGCTGGATCTGATGCATGAAGTACGTGGTGAAGATGGAGGGAGTTCACAATAGCTCTAAGCAAAGGCTTACTTTACAGGAGGGCAGCATACTAACCTTCCAGGTGTATATCGGTATATTGGCAGTGACGTGCTAGAAATCAAAATAAGAGTGATTGGTCATTTTCCGGCTAGCGCATGCTCTGCTACACGTAAGCTTTTATATCCTCTATTTTGGTCGTATCAGCAAATATGTTACCGGGAGTTTCGCGGGCATGAACGATCCGATTGCTGGTTAGTACATATGAGAAGAAAGGCGGCTTTCACCTGGTTTGATCTGAGGGAATTGAATGTAAATTGATCCAATAGGTAAATACGATCGATTTACAATCTATTCCATAGAAAGTGCAAAAAATATACATGTAACGATCAGAGTGCCAAGCGAAACCAGAACAATGATCGAAGGTTTATTTCAGGCAATCACAATCCTGCTATCAATGATCAAAAAGTCGCTTTGACCAGGAAGAAGTCCATGGAGTTCTGGGCAGTATTGTGCTTACGTTGCACGGCATATCAGCGGACCTCGGCCTGGTCTCCCTATAATCTCTATCTGGGGAATCCAGGATACAATAGGAGGCTATCCAGATTTCCGCATTACACATTCTAACCAAGCTGGCTAGGCCCATATCTCTGTGAAACGACTATTACGATCAAGTTCCTGCAATTTGTCGCCTCAGGAAAACCGGCAACAACGACTGAGAATTGGGCAGGACCATGTGGGCCATGAGAATGGCAATTGTGACGGTTCACACCTTTTAATTCTTCTACGATCATCCCGTGGTCATACTTTGTGGAGACTGATCTTCTCGAATTCGGCCCACAGTCCTAATGTTCAACAGACTGACAGTCCCGTCCCATGCGTGTTCACGATCATGGACAGTGCCTCGTGGCGACTAATCGGACTGGGATACGCCGGAAAATGAAAACAAGCGGATATTTTCTTTTCCATTACCTTGAAGCTATGGGACAGGGCACTTGCCTCGCGACCACAATCTGCCACAAAAACCAGATAAATGGGTTAAATGTTGAAGATGACTTGGGCCGAGTGTGTTTTAGTATCATTTAACGGCATGCTCGAGTTCGCTTGATCCATGCCACCGTTCAGTCTCGGCATCCAGACACGGTACATCAAGGACAAGTGTAAGGCCATTCATCCCTCCCGCGACAATGGCGGAGTTGGCATCCGATTGATCTGCGACAGTCAAAGTTCAGTGTGATGGCGGGCGAACATCTATCGAAAACGATTGAGTGGGGCGGAACCCGCGTTGAGGTCTCAAACACCTTTCCGAGGTTTTTCCAGAGGTACTGAAGACGAGACATGTCGAACGGTTCTAAGTATACTCCTGGCAATCCATTTACCGGCCGCTAAGGAGCTACACTATTAGGAGAAAGGGTGCGGTCCGACCACTGAACGCCCGGGGCTCAAAATTGGGTCGCCCGAACGGATCCCCACTATAGCCGATCATGAAACAACGGAGCAAGCCCTAATCACTTCCCGAATTCTGGTGAGCCACTGATGGTTCTCAACCGCAAGCAAGCTGCCTTTTCTTTTAAAACCTCGGTGCATGGGTGACTGCTGCACATGGTTTTGAAATCTAATCCCTAATCTGTTCCGGTGATTTTCCCTCCCAGGGTACCGGACCTATGGTGATGTATCAGTGTTGTTTCAACCGATCAAGCTTTTACCGGCACACAGATTATAAGGATGTAGACTTATAAAAGGAAGTTGGGTAGAACGGTTCTGTTTTCCTTTACCTGCAATCTCGAGACTCATTGTAGCACCATTCGTTTCTTACTTCAGTCTTTTTTTTTTCTTGTCCCTCATTTCTTTCGTCATGCGTGTCGGAAAGTCCACTCTTTTTGGCGGTCTCGCCCTGACTCCTCTGGCTTTGGCTGTGCCAATGCTCCAGTCTCGAGCCACTGCCGGTTAGCCTTCTATGACGCTTTGGTACCGCCTTTTTCTAAACTCTTGCAGATACGGCCGAATGGACGGAACTACACAGAGCTGCGCAGCTGTCCTCCGCAGCATACACCGGTTGTACCGGTACTGCGTTCGATGTCACCATCACCAAGCAAATCAATGAGCTCACAACCGATACCCAGGTATGTGCCGTGCTCCTATCAAGCCTTCTTATACTAACAAACCACAAGGGCTTCATCGGTTACTCCACTGAGAAGAAGCGTATTACCGTCGCCATGAGGGGTTCCACTAGCGGTTAGTACATCAAAACCATAACCATATTGATTAAGAACTAAACTGACCTCAACGACAGCAACCGACATTGCCAACGACGTCGACACCACCCTGGTCGAGCCCAGCCTGTCTGGTGTCAACTTCCCCTCCGGCGCCAAGATGATGCACGGCATCTTTTCCCCATGGTCTTCTGTGCACGATGATGTGATTTCGGAGGTCAAGTCGCTGGTCGAGCAGTACCCCGACTACACCATTGAATCGACCGGACACTCTCTCGGTGGCTCTCTCACCTACATCTCCTACATCGCGCTTGCGCAGAACTTCCCCGGAAAGACAATCATCAGCAATGCCCTTGCCGCCTACCCCATCGGTAACGAGGACTTCGCCAACTTTGGTGCTTCGCAGAACGGCACCCTGAACCGGGGTAACAATGCTGATGATGGTGTTCCTGTAAGTTGCTCTAAACTCTATCTGACCTGACATTCAATGCTCACTAGCTATCTTTCAGAACATGTACGTCATGTGGCCTTGGGACTTTGTTCACTATGGCACTGTGAGTTTTCCTACTTCTATGAGTCCGCTTTGTACGCCCTCCTAACCTTGGTTTACTACAGGAATACTACAGCTCCGGAACCCAGGCCAGCACGGTCAAGTGCAGTGGTGAGCGCGATACCTCTTGCTCGGCTGGTAATGGGCAGGTTGGTGTCACTGCTGGACACTTTTCCAACTTTGGTATTTCTATGGGTCTTGCCGGATGCTCTTCGTCGCTTTTCTAAGCCGATGGCTCTTATGGCTATGCTGAGAAGGGGTGGGCTTAGATAATGGGGTTCAATTGGAGAATTATGCTACTTTGGACTAGACAAGGGTCTTGGTATCCTCGCAGCGGGTCTTGGCGGGGTTCACAGTCATTATATATACGATAGACCTATTTTGGTTATGATAAATGTAGTTAGTTCATGTTTATACTATTACACAGTTAGAGCTTTTGTTTACTCTCCTTACCTTATAGACACACACATATTATAAAGGTTCTATCTACCTCCAATCAAAAGATTATTGGTTTGTAAAACTAAAGTCAACACTACTACTTAGACTAACCGAATATTTAAGTGCAGTCAAACATCTTCCGTGTTCGGCACTTTCCCACTAGACCAAGATTCATCCGAGTGCACATGTATTTCCAACCCAAAGAAACGCAACATGCCTAATCACCTCTATACAAACCAATCCGAAATGTACATGACTCAAATAAGAATCGATAAGCCTTTTATACCAGTCGTAAGCATTGCCGAGGGCGGAGTAATGCAAACCTTACCCGAAGCGGTACAGGGCGCCGAGCTTTCCTCCCCGACTGTGTGCCAAGGCGCGGCAGCCCCAACGCTTAGTTGCATGATCTTGGCCGAACTAACTTCGTTTTCGGTTAATGAGCGCCATAGCGAAGTTTTGGTCGGAAGTGTTGTGCCGGGAGGGAGTGAGTGGTCCCTCGGGTATACGGTGCCGAAGACTCTTCTACTCGCTTTGAGGGTAACTAGGCGGGTGGCTATCGGAGATTGAGGTATGGTGGCATTTTTTCCTCGTTACTTTTTGACTGAGAAATAAATCTATATACATAATGGTAGAGGCCAAGAAAGATAGAGAATAGCTCATTAGAAAGTATGCCTCGGTGTGTTCGGTCCTGCGTTATTCCTTTCCCTTCAGGGTAGATGCGGGAGATCGTGGGTATATGATAACGGCATCCATGATAGACTTGCTTTCCACGGTATCGATGGTATGGTAGCTGAGCCAGTGATCATGGGAATAGTGTAATCAAGTAAATGACGAAAGACCTGATCAGGTTGAAGGTTGTTAGTCGACCGTCTAGTACCAGCAGTAGTTGGACATTGCTGACGCCTCAACCCGGTACACTTACCCAGTTTCTTGAGTTCAATCGTTAGGTTTAGATAAACAGAGTGGCAGCCATGGTGCCAAGACCCCAGAGGGCAGCTCCGGCTCCGAGCCTCTCTGCTCCATTGTGCTCAATTGGGAACTCATCAGGGTCGTCAGTGTTGCAGTGACCTCCCTCCTCAGTCGAACTCAGCGTGCAGTTAGCCGAGTGGCCATTGTTATCCTGGAAGGTGACCTGGGCAGTGGACCAATCCACGGTGACGGATGATGTATCGCAGATAGACTTGGTCTGGATGCCCCTGTTGTGGCCGCACTTCTTTCCGAAAGGCTTCGAACTGCCCTTGCAGCCAAAAAGCTCATCATCAAGGATGACAGTGCAGTGTGTCACGTACTCATTCGCAGGCGGCGTGGTCGTCCTGAGGGAAATCTGAGATCCGGCGACGGTATGCGCCAAAGCCACAAGGGCACCGAGCTTGACGATCCAGGAAGGCATGGCTGAGGGCGTTATCTTGGAGAGGAGCAGCTGGCAGTTTGGGGTTTATTGCAGGAAAGAAGCGATTGGGACACCACAGCTCTAGCTTTCCTGAAGAGAAGAAGGACCTCTTATATGCTGCTACCCAGACAGGCGTCTGCTGTGCCGGCATAGCCGGATAGCAAAATTCATATAGTATACAGAGTGACCATCCAATGACAAGAAGTAACGAGTGGGTACGTAGTAGGTCGTTTATCCACTGCTCGCCGACAACGAACAAATCGCGCAGCAAGTATTCGCGCTGAGGTCGGCACTGGACGGGCTTGGCGCTTGGCGCTTGGCTTCAGGGTTCAGGGACTGTCAGGGTTCACGGACCCTGAGAAGTCCCTGTAGCAACTACTCGGCGAGCGGCGGCGGCAGCCATGAAAGTGTTGAACCATATGATGCGACTAGAAGAGAAGCCTCTTATTGAGAAGACTCTATATACCAGTATCCAGTTATGGTAGCCAAAAGACGTTGTTTGCTCTCTGTTCATAAATATGGTCGGTCAGACGACGTGAGCTTTGGAGCACCGAGATATCCGGTCAGGCCCCACCAACAGTACCTTAGGCGGAAAGTCGCATAGCAGCGCACGTTGGTAATTTCGTTCTCAATCGGTGCCAATGGCATTGTTAACATAGCGTGTGGCTTTCAGCGTCTTTGCAACAGGTAAGCTGCAAGCATTCTCTGATTTCGATGCTTGCTTTTACGCTCTATCGTGTTTGTGATATGTTGATGTCAGTGGTTTTGGGCTCAGTGTAGGTTGGAAGTCGTTTTCGAGCGGGGAAGGCCGAAGCTGCATTAGCAGACGTCTGGCTAATTATCCGACCTGCCAGGTCTGGTAGGAGCCATGTCGAATGAAAAAGTCGGACATTGATCCGCGGGAAGGAAGAGCGAGGTCCATCGGGAGAATCATTCCATGAATAATTGATTCCATCAAGAGTTTCGATGGATCGGAGAAACGGTAACTCAAAGAGGAATAGCCTCGAATGGCTGTTATCACCTGATAAATTGTCACGTGACGCATGGATGAGAACCATACACGTGATGTTGAGGTACGTAGTTACTTCCGACTATCGGAAGTTTAGCACCAAACTATGTACTTACTCGTTGTGTACCCACCTCTCCTTACGATAACAAGCAGCCATGTCATTTTAACATGACTGCATGAACTTATGGCAGACACGAGTCCGTGTTCATACTTCTCTGCCCTTTCTATACCCCTTTCCCTCCTCCCTATTCTGTAATTGGTTTACACAATGATTCCAGCATTTCCGTCATCGGTGGAGATGAAGGGGCCCATGCCAGGGCGAAGCATATCATTCCCCCTTGGGGTAATGGATTCCGTCACTGTGTCAGTGCCATCACTTTCTTGCAATCACATCTTCATTACTGACGACCACCAAAGGGCACTTCTGATTCGTCAGATAGTCCATGGTCGACCTGCAGCTGCAGTTCCAATGCTCCGGGACCATGTTGGGAGCATGGAGCATGCGACGGGGCCTCCGCATCGCGATCCAACCAGGAGGAGTGCTAAACTTTTGACAGTGGGTCTCTCTGCTGATCGTCAAAACACCGGAGATGTGCGCTAGCCACCCATCTCTCATACCAATCCATGGATTACTCCATGATGTACGTGCTGAAATGAAGACATCATAAGTATATTTGGTTTTAGCCGTCACATTCGATGAACTTGCTCCGCTAGAAGTCAATCCAAGTGCACGCGTCGCGAGCGCATAGAATCAGTAAGCTTCTGAGCTGAAGAACCACGCTGTCAGCTGGGTAGCGATTAATCTCCCGTGTCCCCACCTGCTCGGGATCTCTGCCACTGAGCTTCGATCGATCGGCCCAATGAGGGCCCCTGCCGTGCTCCATGGTTCGTCTAGTGTGCCTCTAAGTATGCAGGTCGATTCAGATCGAGCAATGATGGAGCGAGAAGAATAGGGATGGCTGACGAAGTTCAGCTCAGCCGCACCTGCCTCCCCCTGTCTTATGTATTTCAGTTCGCCCCATCGCGACGACTGTGGGATTGCTTTTCGCAGGTCTCTGACTTCCACGGTCGGATACGCCCACAATGAAGGACGTCAAAACGCTCCTGAATCGCAAAGATGGGGACGATGAAAGATTGGGGTATGGCGAGGAATCGATGACGCAGCTGTGGGATAAGGCTTTTGCAAAGGCAAAGGGAGATTTGAAATTCGACCCAGCCGAAGAAGCGCAGCTAGCCGACTTCCACTCAGCAAGCGACCCTCTGGCTCAAACAGAGGCCCTTTTCCGCGATTGGAGACACCCCCAAGCTCACGAGTTTGGCAACAAATTACGCGAGCCAGTGCAACAGTGTATGTCCTGGGCACAGAAAGCGTGCACTTATGTCGAAGGCCACGCAAGTGGGACTGTATGTATATGGCTATTCCAGAGGATTTTGCTCAATTATCTAACCAACTTAGTATGCCGAACCAGCCAAGCTGCTCGCTGGGGGCATATCGTATTTGCTCAAGGTAAGCCATGCGCGGGAATCTCTGCCCCATCTCACCAGCCCAATTTCGATCAGATAGCTCATATCAAGCAGGCTGCCCAGGATGTGAGCGCAGACCTGAACACTGTTCAGGCAACGTTTCAGACAATCACTGCTGCAATGCAAGAAATCGATACTTTCGACAAATATCCCGTCGTCACGCCAACTGCCAAGCAAAGCCTAGTGGGTGTTTTCATCGCCTTGTTGCAGTTTTGCTCCTATGTAGGGCACGATCTGCGAAGCCAAAATCGTATCAGTAAGTCTATACAAGTCACAAAAAGGTGCACATCCTTTGCCTTAAGAGTTGCAACTAACGGGGGTCTCCAACCACAGCGCTTTTCACGAAAAAGCTCTTCAAGTACCAAACCGACTTGACCACCGGTAAATGCGAAAAGGTTGAACAAGCGATCAAGAACTTCCACAAGTCAATAAAAATCGAAGGATACAATGATACCAAAGAGATCAAGGATGGCGTTAATTGGCTGATCAAGAATACCAATACCAAGATGCAGCAGACCGCCTTCTCGTTCGATATGCACAGCATGTCTGAGAAGGGTAACGTGTTTGATAAGCTGACCAAAACCCTCCAAAGCAAGCTCAATCTCAACCTCACTGTGATGTCTCAAATGGCCACTCGCATGGACTCATTCATACCACAACTGATTGATGGTGGTTTGCTGTGGGTTGAAAAGCATGACTATTTTAGGAAGTGGCTGTACCCGCACGGCACCTGTCCTTTATTATACTTTAAAGGCGGTGATGGCGTGGGAAAGTCTTTCCTAACAGCACATTGCTATCAGCTGATACCGTCAATAGCCGGAAGAGATCAAACTCTGGTTCAGAAAGAAACGGTGCGACAGCAACTAATCGTCACTTACTTTCTGTTCGAGCCGGGCATGCAGTATAACCAGAGCTTCGCCAGCGTTGTGGCCTCTATTCTATTCCAGATTGCAGCCCAGGATCCAAAGTGGTGTGACGCGATAGCCAACAAACCTGTGTTGGATTCGCGCGATGCGAAAATGGTGTGGGATGATCTCGTGCTGAAGCGGTTTGAGAAGCGATCACATTCGTCCGAACAGTTGTACATCCTCCTGGACGGTGTTTCGGAGATGCAGCCCAAAGAGCGAGAATCACTCTTGGGTCTCTTATATGAGACACTCGGGGAAAGGAACCATCGTATTTGGGTTCTCCTGACAGGGTCTCACGATCAGGGAGAACTCTTTCCATCCGACTTGGCGGAAAAAGCATCCATTCCTGAAATCAACATATGGAATACTGATCCTCTTCAAGACAAGATCATTCTTCAACGCATGAGTTCCTTTAACAAACTCTCGCACCTTTTACGTTTTCATCAGGACCTCATCAAGGAGGTCTCGGATTTCATAAAGCAATTATCAGAAGGTGAGCTGACTGGTCCCTCCTATGTGGAAGTTCTTTTCTTTTGACGCGGTAGATGGCTACTAGGAAACCTGTCTGTATTGGACCAGACCATTGAAATTATGGAACAGTATGAAGTTAAAGGTCCGAAGAGCTTTGGCAGGTTCAAAGAGATGATAGGTGATGGAGAAGACGCTTTAGTGAGGAGAGCTCTGGCAAAAGACAACGAGCCACTTGAGAAAGCTGTCAAAAAAGTGCTATTTTGGTGCGCATTTGCGAAGCAGACTCTCACGGTGACCAACCTAAATCAGATACTTGCCCTTGACGATGATGCGCGGGTAAGGGGTCTGGGGCTGGAGACCATCTTGTCTCAGTGTAAAAAGTAAGGACTGCTGAACCCAGAAAGCGCGATACACGTTCAATCTGACCTTTTCATAGTCTCCTTTTCAAGCGGCAGATGCTTCCTCCCGACTTGGGCCCCTCGAAATTGGATCGCGAGCTATATTGGTGTTCCCGGCCCGAGCACGAGACTGAGAACTCCAATCAGAAATCCCGCAAAGCCCCGTCTATCGGCGATTATCAATACATCGAGTTCCGTAACGCAAAGGTCAAAGAATGCGTCAAAAGGGGCCAATTCCAGCCAGGTCTGAACGTAAATACTGAGAAGGTTAACATATTTGTCACTCTTTGCGACGTTCTTTGCGATCACAAAGCGGATAAACCTACCCCTCTCTGTCAATATGCGGCCTGCCACCTCATCCAGCATCTAAAAGACATTGACAGAGAAATGGTTCCCCAATGGCAGCGTCCCAGTACCAAGGATGCTAAGAAGGGCTTCAAAGATAAGATGTCACATTACAGAGAAACGAGGCCCGCAAAACCACAGGAGATCGGGGGTAGGGAGCTGAAGATGGTCGGAGAAGCTTTGGGCAGGGTTCTAACAAACGAAACTGGCGTTTCTTCTGTGTTCGAGGATATACTATGGAACTCATCTGACAAGCAAATCCACTTCGATATCTATGATACCGACAAGGCCAGGAGCACCAATGAACTTGTGCGGGCTTGGATAGAAAAGCTGACAGAAAGAGACGAGAGGGAAAACTTATCTCTTCCGACTCAGATATGGACCTGGGCCCAAGCCTTGAAGAAGCGTCCTGAAGGAATGCTGGAAGATCTAGCTAAAGGCCATATTCGCAGCTGGGTTTCAAAGTCTACTCCTGAGGGCGCTAAGGGGCCATACAGGCTTGCCTATCGCGCGTTATTCAATGTACGTATCTGGGTACCGATAACAATCAATCCTGGTGAGCTAACATCTTTAGACTGGACAATACAAGCACTGGTCCCGAGATGATGATCAGATCAATACGAGGATCGCTCAAGATCTGTTTGCGTGGTGCAGAGACTCGCGCACACGGTTTGCGCAAGCGCGACTCACAGCCGCCCTTCTTTTGTATGAGTCGGACAACCAGAATGACCGAGAGTATGCTCTTTCCTTGTATAGGCATAACCGGTACTTGGACGATTCAATGTGTGCGGAGAAGCTATATTCATTGCTTGGACTTGCAGAACATTCTGTGCCCAAAGCCGGAGTCATCGCTGTGGAAGAGTGGAGCAAAGTCAAGGAGTACACTGATGAAGCCCTCAAGTGCTGGAAAAGTACAGATGCCGCATTGCGACCTAATTTCAATCTTAACCGATGCAAGAGGGTCTATATGCTTTCTGTCCAAGCCTGCATGGCCCTCGGTGATAAGCAGCTAGCATACAAGAGATGCACAGACGCGCTAAGCGGCGACTTCAAGAAATGCCGAGGGCTGAATTATTTCTTGACTATTCTTGTGCAGATTTATGCGGAGAAGGAAGATCATATGGAGATCATCAATACGGTTGAAAAGCAGATGGTTACCCAGGAAGCCAACTTCATTCCCACTTGGCTGATGAGCCGCTCTCGCCAAACGAACAAGGATGACTGGCTCCGCAGGGCAGCCGTGGCAACTGGCAACGTTGAAGTCGTTATACGAATTTACGACAGTGCCATCAACTATTGGGCTCATCAAGGGCTGTTCCATGAGACATGCGTTATGCTATCGGAACTTGCGGTCATCTACCGACAAGATTGCCATGCAATCAGGATGGCCGAGGATATCTTCAACAGGATACTGGACGCTATGATAACAGACGAGACCCTTCAAGTCGACTCTAGACTGCTCAGCATTATTATCACAGAGCGCTTCGACATTTACTATTATCGATTCAGCAAGACCAAGGTCCATTCGTTGAGGACGGCTCTGTGTTTTGCAGCATCCGATCTGATCAACAATGTCCGGATAGCAGATGTGATAGAATCATCTGCCAAGGCTAATGCTCTCATAACGCTCGCCAAAATGTTTTCAATCATGAACCATAAACGTCGGGCTTACGAATTAGCCGACCAAGCATTTAAGCTCTGCATTGCCGATCTGGACGATTGGGTTGATGATAACGACATGTCTGCTTTCCGAACACTGGCAAAGGTGCTGAATTGGCTTAATCTCCGAAAGGATGCCGGAATTGCAGCGTCTCTTATCTTTGATCGTGCCAATGCCGACGCGGTCCAAGTCAGTGACGATGAATTCCAACATACCTTGTCGGCATTTCTTTACGATCGCGATGCGCCAAAGCCTGCTGTCGATGGATGGATGGGGTTGAAGGTGGACCCAAGCAGCACCGCCGCTACACCAGCAGCCCATCCTGGGGAGCCGTTAAGCCCACAGTCCGTCAAGAGCGCGTGCACGTGTCATTGTTCCGTTGATGGTACAAACGAGTCCCCAACAACGGCAGTGACGACCCCCGACAGTATCCCCATCCCGGACGAGACTATCGACATCGACGAAAGTAATGGCTGCACACTGCAGTGCATGGGGCCTTGCAATAAACCGAAGTTAAGCAAATGGAATTTGGAGGAACCTCAGTGGTACATGTGTCTTGACTGCCCGTCAACCGACTACTGCAATGACTGCAACAAGAGCCGGGCTGGGTTGCGGAACTCGCCGGACAAGGGGCTCTGGTCTAAGGTGTGCTGGGGCAATCACAGTTTCATAGAACAACCCATCAGAGGATGGAAGGGTGTGAAGGACGGTGTGATCCGGGTGGGAGATAGTAGTCGGGGAGTGAGAGATTGGCTCATGGATGTGAGGGAAAGAGGCAACCAGGAGATCAAAAACTATTTGAACAAGAAATGATCTCCTCCTTTCCCTCACCACACACTCATTCACACTTACCCTCACTTATTCTGTGTTTCCCTTCTCTTTCTTTTCCCCTCTTGCTTACACACTCTCTTTGCAACGTCTTTCTTCTTGTTCTTCTTCCTATTCTCTCTTTGCCTTTTCCTACTCTTTTTTTACGACTCCCCTCTTTATCGTTCTCTTACCTACTTTCACTTTTCTGTTTACAACGCACTACCCACTGATATCCCTCGCTATATAATCCATAATACTATACCCGGGCAGAATACCATTTCACTTACATGTCACTCATGCCTTATGCTTCCAGTTAATACCATTTTTCTATTCCAAAGAAAACAACAATACTCTGTAGGACACGTAGATCCATTAGTAATTCCACAGCATCTGTCTTAATCATTTGTTCACTACTAGTAGACAGACCAACTTAGTTACTAACAGCCAATTTGACCCACTAACTACTACAGCCGAGACGAACCCTACATCATCAAACGGTTATCTATCATCATCCCATCCACATACAGCCCACCCCACCTCAACCCCCATCATCCCCCAGAATATCCCCCACCGCCTTCTCCGCCAACATATAAACCCCCAAAACCGGAAACGTCCCCTGCGCCCTCGGAAACACACTCGCATCCACGACCCTCAGTCCCCTTACACCCCTAACCCTAAACTTCCCATCCACCACCGCCCCCTCATCATCATCATCATCCCCTTCACCCCTTCCAATCCTACAACTCCCCACAGCATGATGCCCCCACGATGTATCCAACACATACTGCCTCAGTTCTTCATACCCGCGTACCTCCTTTCCCGGGTGCGTCTCCCACGTAGGGATAAGTTGTCTCTTCAGTGCTCTTCTCGCCACCCTAATCGCATCCACTAAGGCGAATAGTTCTTCTCTGAATCAGGATCTGAAAAGGAGTTGAAGAGGATATGTGGAGGATCGAGTGGATCTGACGAACTGATGTTCACCGTTCCGGCTCTGTTGGATGGGTGCGCTTGGATGATCGCCCATGTGAAGGAGTGGTGTGTTAGGGTTATGTTGACTTCGAAGCCGGGGAAGTAGCCGCGGAAGTTGACAAGGCCGCCGTAGATCATTGTGTTGTAGTCATCATTGTTCTTGTCTTTATTCTTGTTGGGGGTAGTGGATGTGTTGGGAAAGGGGGTATGGTGGAGTAATGTACTTGTGAACCCTGCAGAGGAGTATATACCGCGATCTTTGTGTAGTCCTTTCGGATTCAGCCAGCGGATCAAACACGGGTCGGACGTGTAGTTGAACGTGCAGCCGTTTAGGATGCGGAAGGGGAATGGGGCTTCGACTACGACGGAGGTTTCGTAGTGGTCTTGGAGGTTTGCGCCAACGCCCGGGAGGTTGACTAGGACTGGGATGTTGTGTTTCTGGAGGAGGTCTGCGGGGCCGATGCCGCTTAGTTGGAGGATCTGAGGCGTGTTGAAGACGCCTGCGGAGAGGATGACTTCGCGGGTGGCGGTAGCGGTGCCGGGGGTTCTGGGGGTGTTGGGGGAGGAGAGAGGGCTGGCGCGGTAGAGATAGGGGCCGTCGAGGAAGGAGACGCCTGTTGCTTTGGGAGGTTGGGAGGTGGTGTCGAAGAGGACGCGGGTGACATGGCAGTTCGTGCGGATGGTTAGGGGATATCTTTGGGTGCCGTCTGGGTTGGTAGCGGAGAGGACGGCGCGGAGGAAGTCGGCGGCGCCGTTGCGGACGTTGGAGGATGTGGCGATGGGGGTTTGGTAGTAGGCGGGTTTTGAGTCGCGGGATGGGGAGGGGGAGTTGACGTCGCCGAGGAGGAGGGAGATGAGGTTGGAGAGAACGGTTCGGGGTTGAGTGAAGACAGCGCCGAGGAGGAGGGAGAGGAGTTGGGGGTCTTGGAAGACGAGGTTGATGGGAGCGTGCTCGGTGGAGAGCCAGCCGGTGTAGCCGTGGCCTGGGATGTCCGGGGGTAGGTAGTGGTTGTTTTCGAGGCGGATGTAGTATTTGCGCATGGGGTCGGGGAGCCACGAGGGGTCGTTGGTAAGGTTGGCGATGTAGGTCCAGTCGGAGCGATGGGGGTAGATGGCGACGAGGGCGTTGTGGGCGGTGCAGCCTCCTAGGGTGCTGGCGCGGGTGTACAGGATGCCTTTCATGATGGATCCTGGGGGTGGATTGAGGCCGACGTATTGCTCGCCGGTGGGCGTGGTGTAGATGGTTTTGGGGTCGCGGGCTTGTTGGGCGTCGTCGGCGTAGTGGCGGATGAAGAAATTCCAGGAGAGATGGTCGTCTGCGGCGGCGAGGGCTGCGTAGGCTGGGACGGAGGTGTTGAGGTTGTGAGCTTGGTCGGTGCCAGCTTCGAGGAGCAGGATTGAGTGGCCTGCTAGGGCTAGGCGGGCGGCCAAGGGGCCTCCGCCGGCGCCAGAGCCTACGACGATGTACTCATAGCCGGTGAGGTTGATGGCTACTGCTGGAAGGGTAGCCAGCAGTAGCTGAAGTAACTGCCAGAAGGACAGCATGTTGGGTCGGTATGGGAATGGGCATGGTGGAAGCGTGGACGGTCTGATCGTGAGAATAACGTAGGATGATAGGGACGGATCACATGGTGGTAGTTGTCCTACTTGAACTTCGCTTTGTGGGAGTGTAAAGTGGAAGAGCACGAGATACGGTCGCATCGGAGAAATGGTCCTCCATAAGTTTATGATCAGCTATCTATACGTACAACAGAATGCATATTTATCAACTACACCTCCTGGTGCCCCCGTCCCTCTCGCTGCAGCGCTCGCAGCTCCTCCACAATCCTGGTCCGATTCCAACCCTCCTTCAAACCCCGCAGAATCATCTCTTGCTCGCTCTCCGGTGCCATCCCACTCGGAGCAGGGGGGCGACGATCCAGGTTCGAGGGGAACGGATAGCCATCTGCCACGGCATATACCCATGCCTCCAACTCTGCATTCAGCCCTCCCTGCCGGCGATACTTCTCACTGACCTCCTCCCAGCACTTGTCCACCACCGGTACTGCATCGATGTGCTCCATCGTTTTGCCCAAGGCACATCCAATCTGCAACAGGTTTGCCTTGCGATGGAAGCCCGTGCTCTCGGCCATGTCGTTGGCCCCTGCGGCATGGAATACCGCCGGATTGAAGAACAACCCATCGCCAAACTCCAACGGCAACGCCACATAGTTCTCTTTGAAGTATGCCCGGAAGTCGTCCCGGCGCCATGCCAGATATCCCGGCGCATATGTCTGGCTAAACGGCAGGAACCGCGTGGGACCGCTCTCTGCCGGCATCTCGCTATGTGCGACGGCCCCCTGCAACGTGAGATACTGGCTGGCGATTTGAACACTCCGCGGGAATGCCGCACATCGATCCAGCTCTTGGAATCCAAGATGGTAGTCTCGGTGGCTATTCTGGGCGGCGCCACCGGGCTTGACGATATTGACCTGGGCGGTCACCCGATAGGCGGGGCCTAGCCAGGCTTCACTAACCACACGCAGCCAGGGATTGCTGTAGTAGTCGATGAAAGAGCTGGGGTCGACAAAGGCGTGCTTGCTAAAGGAGTTCCAAATGCGGTCATTCTTCCCGCTGGCAGCGAAATGGTCGCCCTTGGGACCCAGGGACTGGCGCTCCCGGTCGATGATGTGTTGAAAAGCCGTGTTGGTGGCGTTCAAGGTGTCTGTGTACCGGGAGGGATGGTACATGCCTTTGAGGACGAAGATGCCCGGTCCAGATTCAAGAATGTGATGCCATTCTGCTTGGAGAGCCGGGGTGGTTTCCGCACTCAGGGGATCGAAGGTGGAGGCATCATAGATGGGGATGTTCTTCTGCACGGCCTCGGCCAGCGGGTAGGTGCTGGGGTCGGTGGTCTGGGAGCAGATTTTCTTGAAGTCCTCTACATTGACGGAATCCAGCTGAAATAGCCGGTTGGAGCTGGTGCGAAGTCCGTTGGAACCCATGTTGGAGATGGTTTAAGACGATTGATGTTGACTGCGTTGTCCACCAGCATGAGAGAGTTCAATAAATATATATCTGGGACGGAGGTGCAGTCCCGGATCCACTCCCACGTTGAATTCCGAACACAGCAGGTCACGCGCACAACCAAAGGAAGATGCAGTCAGTGGAGAATTCTCGCTTGGCTGACTCGTACAGACTCCAGAAGAGGATGCAGAAGAAAAAAAAAGAACGATTGTGGGGAAGAAGATGGGATGCACTGCATCGGAAAATGAATCCCGAGGGTGCCAAGAACACCCAGCAATCCGGGGAAAGACAACTAATAGAGAATCTGATCCAGATCAGGACAGCCACTGCAACTCAGAGTATCAGTCTAGCAACAGCCTTCGTATATGCATGTCCTCGTCGAGCTGCTATAATTACAAATGTACACCCAAATGCTCCCTCCCAACCAATCCTATCATATACTCCGTGCTTCCGAGATAGATGAGATGTGCCTGTCCCAAACAATAAAAGTATCTCCATCAACATGCAGAAAAAAAAGAAAAGAAAAATAAAAAACCATCGACTGTAAGCTCCCCTTATTCTAGGGGAGGTGACGTTACGAAAGAAAGGAAGAATCCACAGCAATGCATCATCCAGCAGCCCATATCAATCCATCTTATATCCAAAACATGAAGAATATTCCCAGCCTGCATGTAATTCTATGAGGACCCCATTTTTCACCCGAAAGAAAAGAATAATCAAACTCAAATCGCAATGCGGCGTCGCTGAAGCATCGAAATGACTATGCAATCATGGCCGTAGGGCCTACATCGGCGTCCAAGGCGGCGTCGGTCGGGGCCAGCTCCTCGGTCGTATTTGACTCCCGCAGAATGAGCTGGTTCTCCGATAATGTCTCCACTAGCGAGCTTGGCCGACCGGCCACCGTGAACAGCACCTTCAGTAATACGCTCTGGCTCTGTCTGCCGTTTGGCAGCAATTCTGGCTGGTGCCGCGTATGAGTCAGAAAGGTCCGCACCAATGAGCGGATGTACGGATCTGTCGACGCATCTTGAATGACATCGAGGCCATGAATCACGCACACCAGCAGGGGTGGCGCAAAGTGCAGGAGTATATCAATCAGCGAGAGCACCTCCTTCCAGGACGTCAGCGAGCCGTTCAAAGGTTTAAATCGCTCGCCGCTCAGGTCACACCCCGCATGGCTTTCGACTACAGGAGGCAGGTATTCTATCAACTGGCGGATCAGGCTGTACGCCAGGGCAATGAGGTGTTGCTCATAGGTCAGTTCGTTGGCGGCATCGGTGGATCGGTTGCAAAAGTGGGAGATCACGGGCAAGCCCGCCTTGCGGGCAAAGCTGGCGTAACACGTCGAGACAAGTAGAACCGGGCTAGGGTAAACTGTCGATTGAGGGCCCCCCACGGCCAGGACCTGTGAGTGGGCGTCGGTCGCCCATTGTTTCAGCGAGGTCATCACGTTATCTTCCGCAATGACTGGAACGTCGACTTCGAGCGCGGGGATCTGGTCGTCGGCATCAAAGAAGTCTTCGAGTTTCTGGGAAGCCATTTGCAATTCCATGCGCGTGTACTTGTGCTTGTGCCCCCCTTTTATCAGGTTGAACCTGTCTGTGTCTTGTAATGCGTGCACGGTCAGCTCTTCGAGCAGTTCGGGCCATGTGAGCCTGGCTTCCCTACCTAAATCCTGGGAAGCGGTCGTGGTCAAACAGGCAATGCCGCTGTTTTGTTTACTCACGGACTGTAGCTGTAGACTAACAGTGTCCAGCAATCGCGCCAGGAGAACATCTCTGTCTTGCAAAAATCGCTTACGCTCCGCCGCATCCTGATGAATCTCCCACATCAACTGACGGGTGAGGGCATTCTGCGCTGCAAAGCGGCGGGCCCCGTTCTGAAGACCCACCTGGCTCAATCGAGCCCGCTCAAACCACCCCCGATAGTCGTCATGGGTCATTTCACATAAGCTATCGCAGTCGGGGTCATCGAGGTCCATAGCGTCCGAGAGATTTTCCATCATACTTTTCGCGCTGCGTCGGATCTGGCCAATCAGGCGTTGAAAGGCACGGTACACGTCTTGGTTGGGGCTCCGCAGAAGCCCGCATTTGGCCTTTCTCACATACCAGTCCATCACTTCTCCAAGAAAGAAGAATAGGAGCGTGTAGAAGCGGGCAATGGCGTTGATGGAGTCCTTCGTTGTCGGTACTGCCTCGCCCGAGGCTGGCGGGGCAATGAGGCGGTTGATTTGGACCAGTGCTTTGATCAATCCTTCCATGATTCTGGGATAGCCCGCGGATGCCTGGGACTCATGATTTAGTTATTGACTGGGGGAAGGGGGATACGAACAACATCCGGGCTCACCTTCAGAAGAGATTGCAGGACGCCGTAAAAGATCGAGCAGTACAATTCATTCCTTGGTAGAACGGCCAGTAGCCTCCCGTGTGAGCCCAGGGTCGAACGAAATTCGTCGCAACATTCCCTCAACATTCGCTGTCCGGACGTGGACGTCCAGACGGGCTCGATGCTGGCGACGACGTCCAAAACATCGTCGGGACCTTGCAGACGTTCGTGGAAGAGCACTCGATCGTTGGGGAGGAGGTTATCCTGGAAGCGTTTCCAAGACTGAACCAGCTCGTTGTATTCTATATCAAGGGTAGCGATAACTGGGTTGCTGTCGGATGGTCAGTGGGACGAACGATCACGGTCTTGTATCCGCACCGTGCTCTAGCTATTCCGGAAGAGTATTAAAGCACGGACTATCTATCCTATCATGGGGGATGGGGCCTGTGTAGATCATCCGCGGGCACAACACACACAGACACACAAGGTTGACGGGAACTCAAACGAGTCACGAAGAGACGACGGCCCCACGAGACTCGAATCGTGAAAGGAAGCAAGGGGGTGGAAATTGGCTTACGTGGAAAGATGTCGCTTGTCGAAGCGTTTCTTCCAGAGATGGAGAGATTCGGCCACGGGAGAAGTGGCCGGAATGGCGAGGGACGGAGGGGACATGGTTGCCGGGCAGGCGTGGGGGCTGCTGCTAACGGACGGCAAGGCACGACGAGCGCTGTCTCGTCGAGTGAGCCGACAGGTGCATGTCAGGGGCGGACGTCTGCAAGGGAGAAGAAGATGGGAAGGCTAAAGTTGGGCGGGATCGATCATCTAGCGCGAGGGGGTGAAAGTTGACAATAGAGAAGGGCGGAGTAGTAGTGGTGGTGGTGATGGATGGATGAGTGGATGGATGGATGAGTGAGTGAATCAATGAATGAATGGATGGAGTTGAAGGTGAGGTTTCAGATTGAGACTTTGGGGGGGGAAGCGGGAGGAAGAAGAGGGGAAGGAATGAAGTAGAAGGGGGATAGGATAGGGTAGGGATTGGAAGGGAAATTGTAAATTGGAATTGGGATCTAAATGTCTGCGAAGGGGGAGGGAGAGATTGGGGAAGAATTGGAAGTAGTGGCAGTGGTAGTAGTGGTAGTAGTTGTAGAGGTAGTGAGGAAGTAGTAGGATTAGGAATGGCAGTAGGAGTAAAGGAACGGGGCGGTGGATTTGTTCCTGATCGCCTCGTTGGGGCCTCGATGAATGAATTCCCTGTCGACGGATTGTTTGACCGATTAAAGCCTCGTGGAGCGCATCCTGAACGCGTTTGCTTCAGCGGGAGGTCCCGCCCGGGAAAAGGGGACTTTTGATCTGGGGGAGGGGGAATAAAGACAGGATGAAGACAAGAATGAGGAGAGAGAAAGACAACAGCGTCAATAGTGAGTTAGTAGTAGAGAGAGTTGGAGAGGAAGAGAGAGAAAGAGAGAGAGAAGATGGGGGGCTTGGACACAGAAAAAAACATCCCCCCCAAGAGGACCAGGGAAAAAGTACTACGGTTACCAGTCAGTGCAAAGCAGACTGTCTGTGCCTTCTTTGGCTCAATCGTTACTGATTTATTTGGCTTTTTATTTTCCATGTTAAGCGGATGATTTATCATTTCTCTGGTTCTTGTTATTCTTAACTGCCTATCTTATTTAATGCATATTTTTGGTATTTGTTTCCACGACTGTCTTCTTTCGGAATGGAGAGAGAGAGGGTGAGTGAGTGAGAGAAATAGAAAAAAAAAAGTTAAGTTTAGGCTTCCACTGGGATGGATGGATGGAGGTGTTATTATTATTATGATAATTATGATTATGATTGATTTATTATTTAATTTCTTGTCTTGATCAGTAAGAATGGAAAAAGGAAAAGAAAAAGAAAAAGAAAAAATCACAGAGGCCAGAGGGAAGAAAAAACCAATGTTCCTCGCAATTAGAATTCGAAAGGATTTGAAATTTCAGATGCACCGGAAATATCAATCATTTCAAGCTTCTCTGGTGCTTGATCGGGAAGACGGCGTCAGTAGTTCCAAACAGACAGCACCACCATTTGATCGCATCCCGTGTTGTTGTGGTGGTGAGAATCCAAAATAATAGGTAGGGAAAAAAATAAAAAACCTTCGAGCAGGGTGGTATAACATAGCAACGGCCCCCTATACCTTCAGTTACAGAGAGAGCATCTGACCGGGTTCCCTGATCCATTTTACTACAATACCAGTTCGATGGGAGGCCTCGGCCCTCGACTGGGAGGAGGGAGTGACCCTCCTTCAACACCTTCAGCAGGGAAGCGGGCGCGCCTCCCTGGGCGGCGGTGGCCAATCAGTCTGGATCTCGCCGGGGCTCCAGCGGTCGAGGCCCTCGAATAGAAGCGGGGAGGAGGACGCGGGATAACTCTTCCAGACCCTCGACCGCCATCCATTCATCCACCCATCCATCCCATCTTTCGCTCTGCTGCTGCTGCTGTTGCTGCTGCTGCTGCTGCTGCTAATTTTGGTTCGGCCTGACATGGCATTCTCTCTCTGCCTCTTGTCTCTGTGCGCTTCCTGGCGCCCTTTTTGCCTTTTTTCTCTTCCCCATACGAGCCTGAGGTTGACTCGTTCTTCTCCTCCAGGAGCAAGTGGGGACTGAAACGTAGAAGTAGGGTAGGATTTTCCGCAGTCAGTGTCAAACAGTCAGTCAATTCCTTTGACTGAACTATAACCAGCGGATAGTTAGCTAAACTAGGCATGTCATGTCGTCTCTTTCTTCCCCCTTCCCCCCATAAAGAAAGCAAAGTACTGACTGACTGGCTTACAGTAGGCTGGAGCTTTGACACCTGGAGCTAGTGCGTGATGGGTTGGATGACAATGAACAAACATCCCTTCCCCATCCACAATATCTTACTCACATTCGTCCATCCCTCCTTTTTCTTTTATTATTCATTTTCCTCCCTCCTTCCCTAGTCAATGTTAATTGACTCTATTAATCGACACCCCCCATGAAAATAATAAATTAATGGCCTCACGCCCTGGTTAATTATTTTTCTTGTTTCATTTATCCTTTATCTTCTGCTCTTTCTACCTTCGTAGCAATTTAGTACTATCGTCTGTCCTTTTTTTCTTCGGTCTTTCCTCATTCCCCTAAGTAGCTATTTACCCCTTTAAGCACTCTACTGCACTCTTCACTAAGATACCAACTACCCTACTTGGTATACCCTTGACCAAGTACGGAGTACCCAAAACACAGTACTAATCTAACTCATTCCAGAAAAATAAAAATCCCTACAGTAGAAAAGACACCAGCTGATCATACCACCACCCTTTCCATGGCCCTTATACCCAGGTAAATAGAATAACCAAATAAATTGATGAACCCAGTCGGTCGGTAAGTTCCCATCCATTCCATCGCATCCCAAAAAACAAATGAAAGAAGAAAGAAGAAGAAACGAACGAACGAAACAAAGCCCCAATCTTTTGTCTCTCATCCCACCATCCACCCACCCCCTTTATCCGAGGGTCGGATGAGGCGAATCTGTCCAAGCCACCACCACCACATTCATTCCTTTCTTGAGCTTTGGTTAAATCGGGTAGTGAGTGCGGTAGTAACTTAGTACCTGATGTACGTGGCTTGGGAGTTACCTTCCATCATGCTTGGTACGGTACAATCCATACTTAGTTACTTAAGTTACTTACCAGTTATCTACTACCTACGGATACATATCTACTACTTTGAAGCAAGTTAAGTTGCGGGAATCTATCCACGACGGAGATTGGTGGCAGCTTGTTCCGTCGATAGGAATGTGTTCCCAGGTTGTCGGGTACTACTAGAACTTCTACTGAGTAAGTAGTCTTCTTACTTGCTTACTTATATGATTAATTGGTTATGGGTATTGTTATGTATGTATGTAATCTTCTATATTAGACTGGTGGAAGTTGGCCCCATTCTTTTTACTTGTTCATTTACCTATCTATCATTTATCCACTATATGTGGGTATGAAAACGGTCCGTAGTGTAGTATAGTACGTAGTAGATCCATCCTTATTGACTATCTAGATAGCGAGTGTAGAGGGAATTAAGTAAGGAAGAAATAGAACACACGGACCAAGTGTTGCTGGCTACACTACACACTACTTAACAGTAGTAGTTTGTAAGTAGGTTAGTTATTTAACTAACTGCTGCTCCTGCTGCTGTCACAAGCCCCACGGTAGTATAGAACACGGTCGAGACCACCGCGATACTTCCGCCAATCGTTGGCGGTGGCTGCTGCTGCTGCTACTGCTGCTGCCGCTGCATTTATCATCAACCCGTCCATCCATCCATCCCTCCCTCTATTCCTTTCTCTTAATTATTCCCCATCACAAGAGGGGGAAAGGGTAGGGATGCATGCATGGCGGCGGCGGCGGCGACGGTCTTAATCGGCTGTATCCGTAGCAGCAGCAGTAACTCCGTAGGGATTAAGTAGGTTAAGAGATAGGTAGGTAGTAGGTAGCACTGAGAGGTAATCCTCGGCGGGAGCCCCTAATAACACCGTCGCGATATAACAGTATTCTGTGTGTTCTATGGCGGGTTTGGTTCGTCGGTGCTTGCGTGCTTGCTTGCTGGGCGAGTGCTACGGTACCTAAATTCTGACTTAGTTGACTATCTTACTAGTAATTCTTTTCTCGTGTTGATGATATGAAATACTGCCCAGTAGATACTTCTTCTCAATGGAAGATGAGTATATCGTAATGGTGGTGGTAGTACTGCGCTGCTGTTGCGCGCCACGACAGATCGGAACCCTCAATAACCTATGGTCGTCTGATTGGGGCGTTCCCCTGAGGTAGAATCCATCTTCAGACATGTCATGTCATGTCTGTCATGCCTGCTCTACATCATCTACACCCTGCATGGTTGTGATGGTAGTGGTGATGTGGTGGTTGCCAATACTCTTGGAACGAGTGACGAGGGTGGCTATCACGCATAGGTTAAGATTGGGTGGTAGCTTTGGCACTAAAAGTAGCTCAGCTCAGCTCAGAAATACCAGAGGAAGATCCTCCATTATTCAAGCAAGCGAGATCCGATCGCACTTTAAGCAAAAAACAAACATGAATTGCATTATGCTTTGTATGTTCTTGTTTTCGCCCTGATTCAGTCGGTGGTCTGTTCTCCGTCTTCCAGTTCTTATCTACACCTAATTCGGCACGATCATCACACGCGACCGCCGCTGTGTGTGTGGGGGGATGCAGTGGGCAGGTCAGGTCAGGTCACATCAACCCTGCTAGGACAATCCCACTTGATCGCCCTACGATCCGCTAAAAGGCTGGATGGGTGACCGATCAGGGTTGATGGCTGGATGGATTGGCGGATGTTCGTCTCGCTGATCTACTATACTCCCTCCCAGGTAAGGTGCTGAAACTTACTTATTGACAGTAGGGACTGTGCTTGGTCGCCTGCTCGACATGGATGGCAAGTTAAAGCGAGAAGATAAGAGGGAAAGAGATGTGACACATGTCACACGGCGTGTTGAGAGCAACCCATCCCAGCAGCGACCAGATGGGCTAGAACATTGTCGGCTGAGGAAAGCGAGTCTGCAAAGTGGGGGAAGTGGAGGACACCCCAGAGACCGTCTTCTTTCTACTGCTAACCTCCTGGTCGGAGGAATGTTGCTGTCTGGAGAAGAGCGAGCTGAACAAGCTGAGGATGGGCGGATCCCTCCGATCGGCCTAATCCATAGCTTATTCCGGACAGGGCGAGTGACTGGCAGGGACCCTAACCCTAGTGCTCAAAGAGGGAATCCCTGCATGAGGATGAATAAAATTGTGTCCGCCATTTTATGCAGATCACGAACAGTCAGTCAGTCCCTTTGGTTTTGGTCAGATGAGATTCAATGCAATCTTGCGCCCGCTGCCTCGTCATCTTCACAGCAGACATGCTCGCAACATCGCCGAATCCCCGCAAATGGAGACGCATGGACTCCGGCATCGGAGAGTCCGTTGGAGAAATGAACACAGACTCACTGTGGACGTGCTTGATTCACCCCCACCTTGAGAAGCGGAGAATCACCGGCGAAGCAAAAACGGGGATGAGTTCTTGGACCTTCCTGATCGGGATAGAAACGGAAACAAATCCGGTCAAAAGGCAGGGAAGGTTAGTCAGCTCGACATACCTACCTTTTTCCGTTACGGGTAACCATCGCCATCAAGGGATCAGATCTGATCCCATCCAGATCATCCGATCACTGTTGAATTGGCGACGGAGGATGGTTTCGTCTGCACACCATCATGACCAATTGCTCCTGCACTGGCTGGAAGGGGAGGAATCCACGTTGGAAGAAATCGGAGTTGGCGAGGAAAAAGCAATCAAATTCCCATCCCGCGAAAGGGTCCATGCGCGCTCCCTTCAACCCAGCAGCAGCTAGGAAAGGGTGTGGACGAGAGGACATCCTTTACCCCGTTCTCAAACGAGATCCATGCACGAGCGCAACTGTCAGCTTTTTATATGGTGCGGTGCGGTGAGAGAGATCTCATCCCTTCTGCATTGCTGGAAGCGGAACCCCTTGATGGGATGGTGCTGAATCGGGAAAACAAAGTTCAATGAATGATGCAATGCCGCACGGTGATCTGGCTGCCTATTCGTGCTGCTGCATCCATCATTGGGGGTGTGGGTGTGTGGGATAGATTATGGTTAATGCTTTCTTGTGGTGCGCGTGTGTTGACCAGGGCCACTTGTCCTGACTCTTTGAGGGTTAATCAATCGGAAAGTCAATCCCCGTCAGCCTTTATTTTTTTTTCCCCTCCGATTGACAATAGCCTGTCTGGCAGCTGGTTATCTTTGCTAGTTAGCTGGCTAGCTACGGAATTACTGGTTATCTTTTAGTCAGTCACCGGAACCATGAACGGCTCCCGTCCGAAAATTGGGACAAGCACAAGCGATCGGCGGGTTTGCCCAGGATCCCCCGCACTCGGTCCAGTTGCAGCCTCTTTCTCATGCCTCCAGGACCCGTCATTATTCTCCTGTGGAATGGGGGATTTTCATTGCCATTGGGTTGCTTGTCTGCTTGTTCATTCCTCCATGACCCCCCTCAAGAATTGTTGTAGGCGGAGATTCCGATCGCGGGTGGATTGACATTCACCCCAATCTAATCAGAGGGAGGGCAGAAGAAGAGAAAGAAGACCCAAAGTGGATGCGACCAGGCTTATCTTATCCTGCCCCATCTTTTTCCTTGGATTCTCCAATGTTCTATTTGTGATTCCATTTTATCTCTCTTGCTTTTGAGTCTAGTTTAGTTCTAGTGTCTCTCTTTTGACACACTGTCTCTTGTCGGCGTCCCACTTTTTCTTCCTTTCGGCTCTCAGTGAACCGCAAGCATCCATCATCACGCCGCAAATCCTCGGCCACGACTATCTGCAAGCAATCAGACCGAGGCGCTGCGATGAATAATCCTTCATCCACCGGCATCGCTCGGTCGATCCATGGAATCCCCGCTGGTTGCTCACTGCTCTTTACTTTCTGACTCTTGCTCGACCCTCTCGTATTCGCTTGCTGTCTCCCCTGATTGAACTAAAAAGTTGGAAACAGGCAGCGTTTACGGCTCATTCTCCTCGGGTGGATTGGCTGAATTTATTGATTGATTGATTGATTGATTGAATCTCACTCTCAAACAACCCGCCGGGCCAGCAGTAATAAGAATAGTAACGAGGCTGACAGACCAGTGGCATTATTATTATCATTATTATTTGTCTTGCTCTTATTTCATCCGTCGCTTTTCCTGCCGGATCGCCCGGCTGCGCAGCTTGCCAGCCATCCGCCAACCTCCCCTCGTCTGGTGGATAATCATCATCCTTCTCCCCCATCGCCAGCCGCTGCTAATTCCCATTGCAGCCAGTCTGCTTGCTGAAGGTTGTGAACCTCCGATCCACACACACTCAATCACTCACTTACTCTCACCCAACTCACCCACCCCATTTGAATTTCCAAATCGTCTCATTCACACCATTCCTAATTTCCGTGGTACTCAATCCACTACCCCAAAATCTTTCCTACTCGCCCCAATCGCTCTTCACTTGCCCGTATTGGTGACGAGGCATCCCTACCTCTCACTGTTGTTCATAGCCCCCCCTTCCACTACGGTCGCTCCAATCCTGTTGTAGCCGCCGCGGATCGTCCGGTTCCTACACGGGGGTGATATCACCGTCCTCGCCAAACGCTGACTGGCAGTTGGGTGCCTCTTCGGCTGCCTCTGGGTCCCTCCTGGTTTCTTGGTCCTGGGCCGATCCTCGTCCGTGGCTCATGATCTTCGTCCGTCCCCCATATCCTCCGCCGTCTCCGTAGGCCTCGTCACTGTGGGGAAAGTTCCATCGCCGGCCAGCATCATCAACTGGGCGATTCGCCGATGGGTCCTCCCCGTTTCCATCCTGCTTCACTCTTCTTTCCTTTCTTCTTTTTATTCTCCTTCTGCCGTCGTTTTGCGTCCCTTCCTGCTGCTTCTGCTGCTTCCTCCACCTGTTCGCTCCCCGCTCGCCTCATCATCCTGCTCGCCCTCTCATCCCTCGGCTCTGCAGTGAACACGGCCGGTTGGACCGTGCGGCCCTCCAACAACTCTGGGGATCTGTCGTGGACTGGTGGCCTCCGGTTCCTTTTGAACAGCAGTCAGGTTCACTTGCCAACGTCCGTCCGTCTGGCCCCGTTGACCCAGGCTTTGGTGGATCTCAATCAGGCAGAACTTGCGGTTAGTCAGCCCTGTCGATGCCTCACCATGCCGAGACTGATGGAATCTAGCAATATCTGGTGTCGGGGACTTTGTTAAATGTGGATGCCACCAACTCTCTGTCATTGAGCCGCAAGGATATCGCGGTGATCAGTTGCGACCCATCCGCATATCCCGGGAACTTGGATGCCAGCTCCACGCTAGGCAACGTCCTCACCGCACAGCAGCAGGCTCTCGCTGTCATCTTATATAGTGGCACCTCACTGCTCTGCAATTATACGACGGATGAACCATCCGCCAACCGCTACATCAACGTCTTTACGCTCGTGAATCCGACCTTGAATCGGCAAGTCCAGTCTCAACTCGAAGCTCCAGGGAACGGAACGACGTATATCGGCACCAACATGTCGTATCTGGGGCCCACCACAACGACCCAGGACCAGACCGATTCGTCCGGGAGTCCGAACACGGGTATGCCGATTCTCCATTGCCGCGGTAGCATGTGCTAATCTGCCACAGCAATGATCATTCTGTATAGTATTACAGGCATTATCACTGCCCTTTTCTTAGCCATTATCATTACCGGTGCGGTGCGTGCGCACCGCCATCCGGAGCGCTATGGGCCTCGGTATACCGCGGGACGACCGCGACAAAGTCGAGCGCGAGGGATAGCGCGAGCCATGTTAGATACGATCCCGATCGTCAAGTTCGGGGACAACAACCAACCCGACGGTAAGACGGTTGGCCCCAAGGGGGATGTTGAGATGGGTTCGGGGTTGGAGGTGCCGACCAATGAATTGGAGGAACGAGATGTGACCACGACTGCGGAGGTCACTTCCCCACACCAGCCACAGACGGAGGCGCCCCCGACTGAATCGCATGAAGAGAAGCCCAGCGATGCTCCTGCGGCGGAGACGACGACGGATCACCCGAACTTCTCGTGTCCTATTTGCACGGACGACTTTGTCAAGGGGCAGGATTTGCGCGTGCTGCCGTGTAACCATCAATTCCACCCGGAGTGTATTGACCCGTGGCTGGTGAATGTTTCTGGCACGTGTCCTCTCTGGTGAGTATTCTATCGAACTTCTCTACGTGATATACACATTTACTAACTTCTGCAGCCGCATTGATCTCAACCCCCCACAGCAAGAAGGCGAGGAGGAGGAGCAAGATCTGGGTGATGGTCAGCCAGAGACGGCCGAAGGAGCCGCTGAGGCGACGACTGAGAGTGGCCATGGCCGCCACCGTCGCATTAGCAACTACCTGCACGGTACGTTGAATGCGCGCCGCATGCGCGATGCCAGCGTGGAAGAGCGCCTCGCGGCGCTGCGGAGCGTGCGGGAAGAGGCCAACCGGGAGGAAGCGGCCGACGAAGCGGATGAGCAGCGAATGCGGCGACGCAGTCGACTGACAACGCGACTACGCGAGAAGTTCCGGGTGCGCACGCGGGCGCACGGAGAGGCGGTCGAATCGTCATCATCGAATGACGCGCCGCCTGCTTGATTCTTCTCTTGAATTTTTTTTCTCCTTCTTCATTTGCATTACTTATTTCTACGTGCATGCTGGCGTGATTCGGAGCATTGAGTGTTCATGTGCTATATTGAAGATGAGAGATGGGGACGGTTATGTATGAAGCTGATGGAATGGGATGATATGACCGGCCTGGCTGCCGGCGACTCCCCCTTCTGGTTTCTGTGACCTGGGATATATGGGTTTATGATTTACATGATTGATTGGATTGATGATGGGGAAACTATCACCTCATGATGTTTGCTTATAAGGCGATATTGGCGATACATGGCGTTTAGAAGTGATGGGAACTTTTTTAGCACGGGGGGAAAATTGTGTATATAGGACCGATGGTTTACCTGGAAATGACCAGTGAACAGGCACATAATATACACCGGAGCAGTGTGTAAATGTATCCTATGTACCAGCGATATACCTACTACATTCGGACAAAGAATCCGACTGTTCTAGTATGGGTCTAGAATTGATAATTAGTAAGGATTCGCGCGAGCTCTAGTGAGTTAGCCTAAAGTAACCTCGGAATCTCATGCCAAATCCATGCCAATTGCATACATTACGAATTATTCAGTTATGTAAAAGTAGTACTTTTCCAGTGACGAAATGCGACGATCCCAATTCCACACACAACAAGTTCGTTCAGTTAAAAAGCACGAAATGCAAATCGGATTCCGGAATCCGGCGAGGCTCGTAGAGGAGCTGTCCCGATTGCACCCCGTGGGGTAAGCGATCATCCTTTTTTTGTCTTACTTCTTGTCATTTGTGTCTTGCAGGGTGGAATGCTTTTCCGGTTCTATCTTTCCTTCCTTGAAAAAGATTGGAGTACACTAGAGTGGATAATAGATATCTGGATATATCCTCATCCACTGAAACTATACTACTGTGATTAGTCTGTCATTGTGAACAAATTATCCTGGAGTAAAAAGAGAAAAAGGACAAGACGGTCGGGGCGGGGAAAAAGAACCTAGAACTTTGCTATTATTGTTAGTCAGAAAAAGTGAGTGATTTTTGGCTGAATGCGGCTGGCGTCGGGCTGTAGGTATGAGTAACAGTAGATTGTGATTGGTGGTTAATGCCGCGTTTTAAGCAGTGTCGATTTAAGTAAGTACCTTTTAGGGATATGATGGTGGATGGAATTACTCAAGTGGGAAGTATTATACCATTACTTAGTACTTTGGTACTATCTAGTAGTAATATGGATAAAGAAGAAGAAGAAGATTCGGAGAGATGAGGGATATTTGTATGCTTTCTTAACTATTTTCATACTTCGTTTGTAGAAAGCAGAAGTGGATCTGTCATATGATGATGTCAGGCCAGCTCGGGCAATTCTGTCCGCCAAACATCTAATCCTTGCTAATGTCGATAACTGCAGTATAGCTGGAATGTATCTTCAATGATAGACAAAATAGATAGATAGTATCCAGATAGAGGTCGAGATAATGCTTTAAATATCTGATTATTTTGCAGTCATGTGAATGCGTCATCATCATCATCATCATCATCTGCTCAACTCTTCGGTCCAGCAACTCTGCCACATCCTCGGCTCATTCTCCAACCCTCACTCAACTTTTTGTCTCGGTCTCAAGATCAATAACATTCCCAGACTATATATGTACCCCGTACTCCCTCCTCCGAACCTATCCCCGATCGTGTCCTTTCTACTCCGTCCCGTCTTTTTCTTTTTTTTCTTGTCCTGCATCTGCCCTGCCCCGGTGTATCCATCGGGATTTATCTGTTTCGGTCAAGTTCACTTTATTGGCGCCGGTGAACGCAAGCAGCAGTGATTGAGGGAATCAGGTGGTGTGACCTCTTCTCGACCTGACAATACATCATGTCGCCCCTTTCCTCTTCTTCTTCTTCTTCTCCATCTTCTTCCTTTTCCCTTCCTTCTTCATCCTCTCCATCCTCTTCCTCCATTGCTACCTCTACTTCTACCGCTCGCTCCCGTCTTGCTTCTCTCTCCTCCCACATCATGGGCTCTACCACCCCCTCCGTCTTTTCCACCGCCGTCGTGCCCGCCGCACCAGAAGATGCTCTCTTCGGTCTGGCTCAGGCTTTTCGCCAGGATTCCTCCGACAAGAAGGTCGATCTAGTCATTGGCGCTTACCGCGACGACAATGCCAAACCCTGGATCCTGCCCGTCGTCAAGAAGGTACTTTCGCTACCCCTCAATTCCCCACCTGCACATCATTATCTCCCTCCATCCCCGCAGCATCTCAACTAACCAACTCCGACAGGCTGACGAGCTCGTTCGCAATGACCCCGCCCTCAATCACGAATACCTCCCCATCAAAGGTCTCGCCGACTACACCACCGCCGCCCAGAAGTTGATGATTGGCGCCGACAGCCCTGCCATTCGCGAGAACCGCGTAAGCATTCCCCCATCCCTTCTGTGATTCTATCCAATCTAACATCTCCTAGGTATGCACCTTTCAGACCATCTCCGGCACCGGTGCCGTGCACCTGGGTGCTCTCTTCCTCTCCAAATTCCACCCCTCCAACCCTAAGCCCACCGTCTACCTCTCCAACCCAACCTGGGCCAACCACAACCAAATCTTCACCAACGTCAACCTCTCCCTCGCCAACTACCCCTACTTCGACCCGCAAACCAAGGGTCTCAACTTCTCCGGCATGCTCTCCGCTCTGCGCGACGCTCCTACCGGCTCCATCATCCTCCTGCACGTCTGCGCCCACAACCCTACCGGCGTCGACTTGACCCAAGACCAATGGAAGGAGGTCGCCGTCGTCATGCGCGAGCGCAACCACTTCCCCTTCTTCGACTGCGCCTACCAGGGTTTCGCCTCGGGTGACCTCGCCCGCGACTCCTGGGCCGTGCGCTACTTCGTCGAGCAGGGCTTCGAGCTGTGCGTCGCGCAATCCTTCGCCAAGAACTTTGGTCTGTATGGTCAGCGCACGGGCGCCTTCCATTTCGTCTCGGCCCCAGGTGCCGAGGCCACCCAGGCGAATGCGCATATCGCGTCGCAGCTCGCCATTCTGCAGCGCAGTGAGATTAGTAACCCGCCGGCGTACGGTGCGCGCATTGCCAGCCGGGTGTTGAACGATGAGGGTCTGTTCCAGGAGTGGGAGGAGGATCTGAAGACGATGAGTGGTCGCATTGCAGAGATGCGCAAGGGATTGAGGGAGCGCTTGGAGAAGAAGGGCACGCCGGGCACTTGGAACCACATTACGGATCAGATTGGCATGTTCAGTTTTACGGGGTTGACTGAGACGCAAGTGAAGGTGTTGAAGGAGAAGTGGCATGTCTATATGGTATTCCCCCTCTTCCTAACCCCTCGATATCACCATGTGGGTATATACTAATGATGTGACAGACCAAGAACGGCCGTATCTCCATGGCCGGGCTAAACACACATAACCTGGACTACTTTGCCGAAGCAGTGGACAGCGTAGTGCGGGAGACTTCATAATATACCACAGGTAGGACATGATGATGGATATGGAATGGATATATGTAAGGTACAACAGCTAGACTGGTAGACAAACACCTCAACAATACTAAAATATAAACACACTCGAATTCAAGATGAGATAGTAATAATGAAATGATATCTAAAACACCAAATCCCAAACAACCAACCACGTACACAACCCCACCGTTCCCCAAAACACCGCCTGCGCCGTACTCCGTCTCTCCGTCGCCCGCTTCAACTCCTTATTCCCTTGACCAATATTCGCCTCGGTATTACTCGCATCCGTCACCAGCTGCGAGATATATTCCTCCTGGGTAGATAAATGCGACACGAGGGTTTGCTGGAGCGAGGAGATCTCGAGGAGGGATTTTTCTGCGTTCCTACCCCACAGTCAATCATTAGCAAGAATATAACATAGGGATAAAGGGGATATATATCATACTGAACCTTCCCCACCACATCCTCAAAATACCTCACCAGGGAATCATTCTCCTCCTCAAACAGTTGCAATTGCTGCGGAGTTAACTGTTTCTCGATCTCTTTGACCTCATTCTCATCCATCTTCACCACCACACCAGTAGTATTATTATCCCCCCTCCACTCCTCCCCATCCACCCTCCCCCATCCACCACCACCACCACCAACAATCCCAGACGAAGAAGTATTCTTATAAAGCACACTCCTCTCCCTCTCCCTCACCCTCTCAATCCTCTTCTCCACCATATCCCTCTGCTCATTAACCACATTCCCCAGCTTCACATTCAGATAGAATAGCACGCTTTCCCTCACCCCCTTTAACACCTTTTCTTTCTCCTCCTCGATAATCTGTTCTTTATCCTTTCCTTCATGTCCACCCTCCGGGGAAGTTAGAGTGGTGGCTCCGCCAGCCCAACGGGCAAATAATCCCTTCCCGAATCTCTGTGCGATGCTCCGCGAAACGGTCTCCTGCCGGAGATTCTCTGCTGCGCTGAGGGTGGTTATTGATGTGGAGAGGTTGGAGAGGAGGGTTGAGGTCGTGGTGGTTATGGTGTCGCGGGCGGAGTCGTCTAGTAACTCGGTTTGGTGTTTGGGGGTGGTGGTGGTGGTGGTTGGTTTTGTGTTGGTGAGGGAGAGGTAGGATGGGCGGATGGTTTGGAGGTAGGATAGTAATGAAGTGATGTGATTGTTCTATTTCAGTTGGGTAGGTGTTTGTTAGTATGTGGTGGATGGATAATGGGAGATGGTATGGGATGGGTATACAATTCGGTAGGCTTCTTTGAGGAATTCGTCGGCGATTTCGGTCGTCATGTACCCTGTGGAGAGTTTCGAGGTCGGCGATTTGCTGTGCACCAGTTGGGTGAATGTGGGGGTGAGGTCGGTCATTGTGCTGTGTGTTGCTATATACAACTTCGGGGTTGTGGTCTGTTGGTGCGAGCTGGCTTGTATCTACACTACATCAAGCTACGGATAGGTGTTAATCACGTGATGTGTGCTTACGTGTTTATGCATTGTCATAATTCATATCATCCATACCAGCCATACAGCCTTACAACCATACCATATCAACCAAACTCCAGGGTATACGCTAATGCAATCCTAAATCACGCCTCGCTCCTCAACCCATATCTGTCATAGTTAGCACGATCTCTTCTCTCGTTGCAGTCAAGTGGGTGTATATACCTCCATCTTGCCCATCTCGCTCCCCTCTCGCCGCGCCACCTCGCGCGACCCCGCCATCAACAAGTCTAGATCCTCCTGGTCCACCATCGTAATCATATCCCCATCATCTTGCATGCGGATTCGCAGCAATGTGCGGAACCCAAACTTGTCCCGGATCCGACTCTCAAACTCCCTAAACTCAATCGTCGGCTCCATCATGATGTACCGTGTATCTTCTCGCGAGTGCGCCTTCACTCGGAACTTGCGCACCTCCGGCCGTCGTGACGTCCCCCGCCGCGATCCCCGGTTCGGAGACGCCTGCGGCCGCGTTCCCATGATCTCAAACTCACCGTCCGGTCCGTTGTCCTCGTATGCATCACTGGCATACTCTTCTTGCTCGTCAATATACCGCTCTTGTTGACGGCGCCAGGTGGCGCCCGCTGGCATCGATCGAGTGCCCGAATACGACTCCTCCGAGCTCACCGTAGGGGCAAAGCCCGTGTCACTCATGCCTCGTCGATGACCATGGGACTCGCCCGGCCCTCGTGGCCCTGACCCCGGCCCCGGCCCCGGTCGACCCGGACCTGCCCGCGACTCGGACGCCGTGCGCGTCGTGCCGATCCGCGGCTTTTCGACCAGCGTTTCTGTACTGTGGCCCGCCGTCAGGTCGAGCCGGGGCGGGCGCGCTGCCCGGATGGACCCCGGTCGACTGTTCATCGCGAGACTACCTGTGGAGCTGTTGGTACTCGCCTTGTCTGCGTCCGGCGGGGGAGTAGGAGGGAAGAGATTACGGTTCAGAGGCGGCTCCGATTGCTGACGGCTCCGACTCTGCAGGTTTTTATGCACCAGGTGCGACGTGGCAAACGGCAGCGTCTCTGGCTTTCGGTGGTCCAGCATGGACATGGTTCGCTTGAGGTCATCGCTGGCTGCGGACGGCATGCTGCTGCGCTCGGATGCGGCAATCAGCCGGGACTTGCCCAGGTAGTCTTTTGCCTTGAGGTTCTTGACCTTGGCCTCGTTGGGTCGGTACACCACTCCCACCGGGATCGAAAAGACCGTGTAGCCCTGTTCCGTCAGTATCATCACTCTCACAAGAGGAAGCTGACCTACCGCCGCTTGCTCACGAATAGCATCGTCGATCACGTCGTGGTCGGGCGTGACTTTCTCTTTTGATGCATATTGGAGATCTTGCATGCCAGGTCCCATTTGCTGCAGGTATATATAGCACAGGCCGCGATTGAACAACACCTCACAGGAGAACAGCCGGAACTTCAAGCCCAACTGCTCATAGTCGATGGAGGTGTTGCCCCGGAGGTAGAGCAGCGTGTCATTGAAATTAGCCAATGCCTCCTCGAAGTCCCCCAGAAGAAAGTTGGACACTCCCTCTTGGAAGTAGGCAATAGCCAGATACTGGTCCAGGCCGACAGCCCGCTGGTAGCACTCAACCTGCTCTCGTCAGTAATGATCAGAGAATTAATAAGGTAACCTACCGCTCTTTCATGTTCTCCTAACGTGGCATAGATGACCCCGCAGTTGAAGAGAATCTTGGAGGTCTCTGCAATCGCACCAAAGACCCTAAGAGCTTCATCATATTCTTGATTATCGTAGTGGTCAAGGGCCTGTACCCAGGTTTCGATTTCCTAGCCCACATTAGCATCGTCCTAAACCATAAGGCTGTCATAAGTACCTGCTTCAAGGACATGGTCAAGTTGTCCGTAGCACGGCCACTGGCCTAGTTGACTTGGGCGAGGCGAGACGCCGCAGCAACTAGCGAGTGTATATGTATGCGACTGGCTATGGCCAAGACGCAATGGCTGGGTCCTGGCCACGCTGGAGCAGGGATGTGACGAGGGGCAGCGAGTCCACTGGGACGATGCCGTAAAGGGGATCCAATCGAGGGTAAGCCGGTTGGGGTCGGCACGCGGCAGTCGGTGTGGCTGCTAGTCGAGAGAGCGATAACCACCGTGAAGGAGTGATTGACCATGCGCACTACCCAAGCGTCGAGAGCCGAGAGTTGGATCGGATATATAATTAGATCACGGATCCAGCGACCCAGCCGCTAAGAGGGACCGGAGACCAGCCAAGACGCAAGGAGGGCCGTTGGCTGGATGTGATGAGTGATGGGATGAGGGGAGCACGGGCAATGTGAGGTGATTCGAGGGAAGGATTGGCAGAGATTCGTAAAAACGGGTCTGTTCTTTGAGTTTGCAGATTGGGTTGTGGATTGTAAAATGTGGGTTGTGGTGTGTGTGCCCTGAGATAATTGAATTCCAGCGGGACGGGAGAGAAAGAGGTACGGATCGCGATGGAAGAAGTCAAATCCACATGTAAATGCCAAAAAGGAAGAAACAGGGAAGGGGGTGGGATTAGCGTGCAGAGACGATGCAGCCGACAGGGGAGCTAGTTAGTTTAGCAGCAACAGCAGCAGCAGTAGTAAGAGTAGTAGGTGTAAAAGGTGACCGTCATGCCGGTTTAGATGGAGAAGACCAGGGAGGGGTGAGCAGCAGTAGATTGATGACACTTAGGCATGGCATCGGGCATGGATGGGAAGGGAGAGAGAGAGAGAGATGGAGAGAAGTATAAGCTTGTCTGGTCAGTCGGTGTAGCCAAGAGGAATACTTTCAGTCTCTTACAGCGTATCTACTGAGTTGACTAGTAGAGTGAATGAGTGGTGATGAAAAGAAACAGGAACTGTCACAGCTGCCCCGTTCGTAACGCCTGAGGGGGAAACTGGCGGATGAATGGCTGATAGCAAGCCACCCCCGGTCAGTGCCCAGGATGCCAATCCGGTGTGCGTGATGATCATTGGCTCCTGCAGGGGGTTGGCACTTCATCACAGTGCAGCCAAGATCCATCTCTTCCCCCTTGATTGGCTGCTGGTCGGGGTTCTTTTCCAGTTGACGCCCGTACCTTACAGTACTCAGATACTACTTACATACACACTCTCTTTCTGTCTTTTGCTTTCGGAGATACAAGATACAATCAAATTCAATACCATTTAATTTACACCAGAATACTCCAATGCTACCTCACTATCTCCTTACTACTTGCCATCAGCCATGGATAGATGAAGACTGGATGTTGGGCTGAAATGGGTCAAAGGCCCGTTCCGCAACCCATGCCGAGTGGGGAATTGTGGGCAATCTCCGATGTCACTGAAGAATTCAATCAAATCAATCAATCAATCAATCACCCTACAAGATATAGTATGATACATACAATTAGAGGACCTCCGGGACAGGAGGGAAAAGAAATTAACCAGGACAAATCAGAATTCATCACACAGTCTGCTTCAAAATTCGCATCACGTTGTCCCAATCCTTCTTTTTTTTCCACTCTCTCAGGGGATGATTAACTTTTGGGTGTCCCCGCCACGGCGCTTGCAGGAAATGGCCGAACTCCCCTTCGGTACCGATTTCCTGCCTGGGGTTCCTCTCCGACCCTCGCAGATGGACCCTCGCGGTTGGTGCAATAATTACCAGCATTAATCACTATCCACTAAGCAACTAACTAACCATTCCATTCGATTTCTCTCCCCCCGCCTTCATCAACCCCTCGACGACCGTTGTGACTAGACTACGACTAGTCCTGTAGACGCTGCTGGCTGACCTATCTTTAGCTGCGAGCCACCGTAGTCCCCCGACTAGTCGCTCTGTCGTGCAGCTCTCCTGCATACTCGTCGGTCACCTGAGTCTGGGGTGTCTACCATTGGATCCCTCGTCCATCTCTATCCCCATCCACCATCACCATCACCACCAACCACCACCACAAACACAAACTATCGGTGATGCAATGGGTACCCTGGTCCGGTCTCTATTTCTGGAAACCCCTCGCCCACGCGTTTCTATTTAAAAGTTCGGCAATGCGCTAGAATATCGTCACTCATGCTTGCTCGTATTCCTTATCTCAGGGCTGATCGATCATCGATCGTGGGTATCCTATCCCTAGTACTATGCACACTCTAACCACTGACCGCACTGCTTGCTATACATAGACACACCCGCCAGTCTAGCTTCCTCCAACCACATCCTCAATTCCCTCTCTTCTTCCTCTTTAGGCCATTCCCTGGGCCACCTGCTCCTGCCGCTCCTGCCACACATTCTTACCGGAGCAGGAACACACCATCTTGTCGTTATCCCACACCCCCGCGCTTCGAGCGATCACTCCCACTAAAGTGTCAGGGTCTTCCTGTCGAAAGGGCCCCTCCTGGCTCTTCGACACTACCATACTGCGCCCAATCATCTCCCACACCGCTACCGGGCGATCCAAAAATACATTGCCCCGGCCCTTGTCGTTCACCTCAACCGAGCCAAAAATGCCGCGGGGTTCCTTGACTGGCTCCGAACCCAGCACTTTAGCCTTGACGGCCTCCCAAATGCCGCCGGTGGATCCAGCCCCCTGCGAGATATCCCCTGTGTCGCGTACCGTGGCATAATACTTGCCGGGAGTAAGGCCGTTGATCGTCAGGTCGACCAGGGTCATGTTGGAGGAGACCTGGACCATGCGTGCCAGACCACGAATCTTGTTGGAGACGCTATTCGAGTGGGTTTCCAAGATACACACCGCGGAACCTGCAATGGTGCCATCAGCCTCGGTGTACTGCCTGGAGTAGGCAGGTGATAGACATACTGTTGGAGGTGCCACTGCCTCGTAGAATGGCATCCCGTCCCGTAGCTTGGATAGCGGAGACAATCGAGCTGGGTGGTGCCGTCCCCTCGATGAAGACTAGCTGGTCCTTAAGGTTTGCCTCGACCTTGTTGATGCCTGACCGGTCAGCTCGAGCACAGGGTTGCAATGCGGATGCGCCTACCCTCCAACTTCTTCAGCGATGCGGAAACATCCTTGACGCAGCCCTCGCAGGTCATCGGGACCGCAAAGGTAGTCTAAGCGATTAGTTAGGCATTCCCCTCAAGAGATGCATCGTCAACCCTGGCAAGAGCCCACCTGAAACGGTTCAATCATCCTGTCTGGATAAAAAGTACTACAACACCAATGTGCATGTGAGTGTCACCGTAGAAGAATGAAGGAAAAAAGAAACTGTGGATTCTCATGGAATGCCCCTCGAATGTAGTTGATGCGGGACGAGGCGGGGACGCTTTGAAATCAACCCAATCGGGCTTAGTCACTCTGTTCTCGCCGATAGCGTCATCCGACCAATCAAGCATCACTTTCTCGCCGCAATTCCGTCCGCGTCCAGCTTGTCTACAGCTGCTGCTTTGCATCCGGCACTCTCTCCACAATCCCATCCATCCATTGTCATTCGCCCCACGCCAATCCAGGCCATCGCAGCATGTCCTCCAAATCCAGATGGGCCACCGACGACGACCCCGAAACGGAAGCCATCCTAGCCCAGCGCAAGCGCGAAAAGGAAGAAAAGCGACGCGCCAAAGCCGAGAAACAGCGCCAGCTGGACGAGCAAGCCAAGCTCCAAGCCCAACAAGCTGATACAGATAGCAGCGCACCGCCAACAAAACGTCGCCGACTATCAAACGATTACATCCCAGACCAACAACAAACAACAGCCACCACCACCACCAACAATGAACCCACCATCCTCACCTTCCCAGCCCAAGAATGGGGACCCTGTCGAAACGTCACCAACTTCGAACGCCTCAACCACATCGAAGAAGGCTCCTACGGCTTCGTCAGCCGCGCCAAAGACATAACCACGGGCGAAGTAGTAGCCCTGAAGAAACTCAAAATGGACAACTCCCCAGACGGATTCCCCGTAACAGGACTCCGCGAGATCCAAACCCTCCTCGAAGCCCGCCACCAAAACATAGTCTACCTACGAGAAGTAGTAACAGGCACGAAACTAGACGAGTATACCTCCCTCCACCCTTCAACCCTCCCATCACGCAATCCTAACCAAATCCACAGAATCTACCTAGTAATGGACTTCCACGAACACGACCTCAAAACCCTACTCGACGAAATGCCCGAACCCTTCCTCCCCAGCGAAATCAAAACCCTCCTCCTCCAACTCCTCTCGGGCCTCAACTTCCTCCACGACCAATGGATCATGCACCGCGACCTCAAAACCTCCAACCTCCTCCTCAACAACCGCGGCGAGCTCAAAATCGCCGACTTCGGCATGGCCCGCTACTATGGCGATCCGCCCCCGAAACTCACCCAGCTCGTCGTGACCCTCTGGTACCGGGCCCCGGAACTCCTCCTAGGGGCAGAGAAATACGGCACCGAGATCGATATGTGGAGTGTGGGGTGTATCATGGGCGAATTGTTGACCAAGGAACCGCTATTGCAGGGGAAGAATGAGGTCGAGCAGGTGTCGAAGGTGAGCCTAACCCCTCCCCTACCCCCCAATCCTCTTCTTTCCAAGACCCATTACTCTGTTAAGGTTCACGTTGACTGATAAATGATGTGGTGTAGATATTCGCCCTCACCGGCCCGCCCACACCCCAGATCTGGCCTGAGTTCAGATCACTACCGAACGCCAAGTCACTACGGCTGCCGCCTACTGCATCTACTGCTACGGCGGGAGGAAACCCACCTTTATTGCCTCGGACCAAGTTCCCGTTTTTGACGAACGCTGGGCTACATCTGCTCTCGTCGTTGCTGGCGTTGAATCCCGGGGTGCGGATGTCGACGAAGGAGTGTTTGGCGCATCGCTATTTCAAGGAGGATCCTCGGCCGAAGCCGAAGGAGATGTTCCCGACGTTTCCGTCCAAGGCGGGTATGGAGAAGCGCAGACGGAGGGAGACTCCCGAAGCGCCGAAGCGGGGGCAGGAGGCTCCGAAGCTGGACTTTGCGAGTGTATTTGGTGGGCAGGGTGGTGGGGAGACGGGGGAACAGGGGGCTGGGTTTACGCTACGGCTGGGCTAGTATGGAGCCTGGTTTAATGTCTTATAATGTGCATATAGAACCTCGTGTGATTCAGGTTTTGGAGCGAGATGTCTCGATATCCAAAATACCTGGATGTATCACTAAAATACACTTCCAAACTGAACAGCAAGGTGTGATAAGGAACGTCACAGGTTAGGTAAGATGTAAAGTGAAATGAAGGCGGCGTCGACATCACTCACGTCAGCATGGCCTCACGAAAAGTAGTGTCTGTCGATAGCCGGGTATGTCATAAGGTACTCATCTGAATCGCTGGTGTTATACTCGCGTCGGAATGGCCGTGTGCCACGTACCTGGACGGGCGTGCGCGGGCCAATGATCTCGGGGATATCATGCACTCTGGCCGACGAGTTGCGGTCGAGCCCTGGCCCACTGTACAAGCAGCCATCACCGCTGAAGCTGCGCTCCGCCTTGGTGGCGTTGTTCCCCCTATCCGGACGGAGGTCGTTGGATTTGTCCACTAGAAAGTACTCGTCTCGCAATGCTAGCAGCGACGCCAGATCGTCCTGAGACGATTGGCTGCGCAAGACCGACGCATCGGTACTATGTTCACTCAGACGATCCTCTGCTCTAGCCGGGATTGAGGGCATATTCTCTGTCGAATCAATGCAGCGGACAATGCGATTACCGGCGCCTTCCTGCAGCTGTCCAGAAGTAACGCGCATATCAATCGTAATGCGAGGTATTTCACCACCATGATTCGACGGTTCGGAAATTTCAGCTGATGGCGCTGCTGGGGAGCAGCTGTTGGTCGAATCCACTGCCCTCGGTGAGTGACCGGCTGAATGTCTAGCATTCTCGCAAGCTTCGTATATCACGTCCTGTTCTCCATCGTGGCTTTCACCCAACTCTAGCCTTTGGCACAGCTCCAAAGACTCTATAGCCAACTCAGCATCTATGATTTGTGAATTGGAGACGTAGGCTGCCATATTGGCGCTCGTGTCAACAGGTCTGGCGCTGCTTGTGTCGACGATTGGCACCGAAAGATTGCTGGGTCTGCTCGCGCTGGCCGCACCATCCCTGTCACTATCGACTGTTCCAGACGGCAACTGTGGCTCAGAAGCGCCACTGTTGGAAGGAACAGGAACTTCGATGCACAGACCCTCGGTCTCGCTGCCTGCTGCCTGCGAAAAGTACGACTCGCTAGGATTGCGGGAGGATGAGCTCGGAATCGTAGGCTGAGGATTGTCTCCTCCGATAGCATCTGTAGACGCCACATTATGAGGCTCCGTTCCCCTATCTTTATTGCTCGACGTTGGTCGAGCATTTGAAAAGGTCAAAGTAAGTAATTCTTCAGTCTCCCGATGAGGCACAACGGTCGACTCTGAGGAAACGGTACCATCTTCCCATACAAATGGCCCCGGCAGACTCCGTAAATACCTGTCCATGTTGCCATCCGGCGGGTAGTTGCAGCTGATGCGCTGTAGGTCAGTACCAAACTCAACATCTTCCTCCGTGCTAGCCTCTGACACAGTCGACGAGTAGAGCGTGCCCTGCTGGTCGGAGGAGCCCTTGGCTGAATCCGTGGATGACCAAAGACTAGGTATATCATCGTTATGGCTTGGACGAGGAATGGGACGTCTGCGAAACCTAGGTCGGAAGGACAAAGAGTGCATTTTCCCCATTGACTTCTTCGGCAGGCTTTGCATCCACTGCTGCCATGATGTAGATGCAAGCGAAGGGTTGTGCCGCGGGTTTTGCGGATCAAAGACGGGGTAGTGGGCGCTTTCTTCGCAAGTGGTGGGAGGAGGTGTTGATGGTCGTCTAGTTCTTCATGCTATCTGTCAGCTTGCAGAATCCACAGGATCATATAGTTCGCCTACCTATTCCGGCTCATGGACGGACGAAGAGACGAGAACGACAACGACTGACGACGTCTGCTTCGGCCACTGCTTGAACCCTCAGACTTCATGGCTGTGCTATTCAAGTGCCTGATATTGACTCAGTGAATCAGAAGCTTGGAGCAGAAGTTGCACAGAAAGATACTTTGCGGGGAAATGATCTGGATAGTGGGAACCCAGTTGGTAAATAACCAGCAGCAGGCGATGCCAAAGTACATACGAGACGGGTCATGCCGGGTGCATTTGCAATGTTGGACAAGGCAGGCATTGAATTGAGTGGCTGCTTCTCTGCCTGTATTACCTGCATGGCGGTTTCCTGAAATATCTCGGTTGTGAATGTACAAACCAAGTGTCGGGGATATACTTTGATTGGCTCCTCAAACCGATTTACTATTTATGTTTCGTAATGGATGCTTTTCTGGTATCAGAGTTAAGCTTAAATTGATAATATGGCAGACTACCTGGGGCTTACCTGGCGAAACAACCATCTTATTTGGGTCATACTATAAACTACTAGACCAAGGTGTTATTTCTGATAGCTGACAGTTACTAAACTGTCAATAGTATCACGGAGCTGTGCTACCACCACACCAGCCTTCGTCCATGCCACACCCTCTCCCTACCATTTTCCTGCGCTAAGTCTACCCCAGAAGATAAGGCTTGTTTTTAGTATATGCAGAAGCCAAAGCCTACCGCCATCCCCTTGAATTCAGATCCCTAGTGTGCTAGGCCTGAGACGCGAGAATAAAGAGCAAAGTCTATCAGGTCACAACTTCATATCACAGCATCAACAACCATACCGAGCCATGAGAGCTTTGAATGAAGGATCGGCCAGAAGCTGCGTCGCATTCAGACGCTCCTCGGGCGAGTATAGGAATACCTTCTGCATGACGGAGAGCACAAGTTCTCGTTCAGCTGGGTCGGCATCGGGTCGATAGCGCGCAAGCCCTGATGCGAGGGTGTTATTCTTATCGGGCGTTCGATTCTGGTCGTACCAGGAATCCAGGCAATCATCATAGATGTAAGAGCCTTTCCATTGCTCTGGTAGCGGGCCCAGACGGGCGGTAATAGTCGTCAAAACTCCGCCTATGTACCCATCATGGAATGGTCGTCCCCCTTGGTAAAGTTCAACAAAGTTGACCATGTAGCTCCACATGTCGCAGACAAAGCTTGGAGCTTCTCCGTGGAGACACTCCGGGGAGCAGAAACACAGAGATAGATCACCGGGTTGAGCCACAGGGTCGCCGACCTTCATGGCCAGACTGAAGTCAGCGAGATAGAAATCTTCTATACACAGAGTTTCAGGGACTTGTATGGGCCGCACCAGTTCTCCGGGCTTCCAGAGCTCGACGTCTTGGATAGCTCTCTTTGATAACCAAGTGAGCAATTCATATTTAACAGTCCTGTTAAGATTGTGAAGAGATGCCCATTCCCCACAGGCAGTTTCTCTCGCTCAGATCTTGACGAAGATTCATCAGATGGCGACGATATGAAATGTGTAGAATAACTTACCGCAGTGCACAATTCCAGCGTTGTGCAGAGCTTCCAACGCCTGTAGCAATTGCTTCGCAGCTGACATGCGAGTACTTATAGCTAAGTTCGTCAGTGTATAACGGTCAAGACACGGCCCCATCAAAGGAAACACCATAACCCTATGGTGACCTTCGCTTCCCTTTAGTATAAAAGTATCTGAATATGTCACAAGGTGGGACCTGTCCTGCACGCTCTGAACGATCTCATCTTGTATACGTAGCTCGATGCCTCCGTAATCGCCAGTGCACAAGACTTTGACAGCAACATCTTTATTTTCCTGGAGGTCAAGGGCCATCCAGACCGTCGAGAAACCACCAGAACCGAGCTTATGCTCAATCAGATATCTTTCATTGAGAATCTCTCCTCAAGGCAAATAGGATAGAAAACGCTTGGCGTTACCTTCCGATCATACTTTTCCCAAGGCTCAGCAAATTCATCGAGCTCAATCTCTTCATCCTCTGTGCTCGCAAAGTCTCCGAAGTCTGTCATGTCATCTTTTGCAATTGCTTGCGGTGAGACGCCAATACTCACAGTCGTTGAAGCTGATTGCGCCATCGTCCTAAGGTGTTTGAGTCGTCTTAAATTATCCGTGATATCTGACACCCGAATATGCTGGTCGGCTGCCCCAGAGTCGCTTAGGAATATTGTGGGTAAGACAGTAGTATGTGAGCTTTGAGACCCGGCACATTTCAGGCACTATGCAGTCGATAAGGATGGGTTGCACTGCCGGTTGTTGGTGGTGATAGTCCTAGTTGGAAGGGACCTCATGTTTTATACTATAGACCATACTTTAGGCCTGAGGTTGGAAGTGGAGTCTGAGCACTTCACTTGACGTACATTTACAGTGAAGTACAGTAAATGCTCTATGAATAACCTAATCCAATGATTAGTAGAACATCGGTAGTTCCTGATCATCATACTGTCACCGAGCAGTAAACACAAGAATTCAATTCAGATGTCATCTATACGGAGTACCCTACTGCTTATACTATAACACCCGACTTCGCGGCAACCAGAGGTTGATGTAGATGCTTGGATCAAAGACCTGCTCACCTGTTGAGACGCAATTAGGGAGTAACTCTTTACCTTTTCTAACTATAATGTGGCATTGCAGCCACTTAACATTATTGAATCCTCCTAGTGTTTGTATAGCCAGACAACAGTTGTATCTAGAGTATCTCCTATAACAGAAGGAACCCCCTCCCTTCTTCTCACAAATTCACAGTGCTGCAGAACCTGCGCTTCTACCTAATTGAAGGGATGAAGTGATTTATTCACCTCTGGGGTAACTCGGGCTAGTTATTCATCTCATTCAAAATGAATGTTGTTCCATTCGGTCTCCAGCCTCCTTTCCTTCCTTTCCTATATCAAGCTGCTATGCTATCTGTAACATCAAAGAGTACTCAGCTTTTGCAATGACGTTTACTAACGTTCTCACCGCTGATCTTCATGAGGGAACCGTCGATGGAATTGCCATTAAATGGAATCACAGCGCTAAAGCTAGGCTGACTACTAATGCCATCGATTACGAAGTGGACGCTACCGCTATGAAGGCAGCTACTGAGCACTTTACGCACAAGTGCTCTAAGCACCTGGGGAAGACCACTGCCATAATAATGTAGGTCTTCTTTCCTCATTTTTAGGACTTGAATCAGACACTCACTTCTTTCCTTCTAGTGGATCTTTCCATAAATTCACCACGGTCACCAGATCCGGCAAGAAGAAAGCGGTCCACTCCCATGAAACCCTTCCCCTAAATCCAGGCGGCGTCAAGGTCCATGTGAACGTTACCTTGCCCGATGGAGGGCTCGTACAAAATGCCCAGTGGAGAGGTGAAGCGTCGTATTGAGAAGAAGGGCCATAGCAGACCCAAGCCTGTCCGTAGGCGAGTATGCTGAATTGTCCGACAGGGGTAAGTCTACCAATAGCAAAACACATGAAGCAATACGATCTGATCCATATAGATACACCGTCCCCGGTCTTGAACTAGTTCAAGCGCCAAAGAGAAAATAGCAGAGTTGCTATTAGAACCCTATCGGGTGGTTGACCGTACCAAAGTTCCGTGGATTGGCTTTCTTAAGTTATCAGCAAGGACAACAAAGGCTTAAGACTGATCAAAAGCAACAGCAGCGCTATTTAGGGCTACAGCAACGCCGAATGCAGAATGATCTTCCTGAGGAACACTGACAACATGCATCACAGCCGCGAGCAGCAATGACGAGCCAAACAAGCCTTGCAACACTGTAAGATATCAGAAATACAAGCACTGGACAAGGTCTTTGCAGAATAACAAGGGTCGCAGGGATAGACGCTGAAGATTCTGGGTAATTGGACCCAAACACGCCCTGTTTCGAGTCTTCCGGGGAGGCTACGCATATGAGAAAGATGAAACATGTAGGAGGCAAGTCATAGACAAAAAGAGGAGGCGATAATGGCTCATACGTAGCTGACCAGTCAGATGCAGCACTTTTTCAAGTTAATGACAGCTTTGTAGATGTCTCCTCCTTTGTTGTTCATGTAGTTGTGTTTAGCTGCGGCGACGACCTTCCTGCGTTGTAGCATACACTGCTTATGGTTTCAAGTGTTTACGTGACTTTGACGTATTTGACGATATCCAGGGCTTTTTCTTTACTTCAATTGATGAAGCACCTGCATAGCTAGCATCTCCTATAGCACGCTCGAGCAGGTGCAGTGTAAGAGGATCAATTTGATACGTCCCACGCCTACTAAGAGTACTGCTTGGACAACTTTCGATTGAGTGTGATCCTATAAGAAATCTTGGACATGTGAGATTTTGGACATGTGAGAATATACAGAATGAGGCTAGGCCTAGGTTTCTAAACTGATTCAAAATAAAGACATACTTCGAGCTTATGTAGGATATCCTCACCTTATGTGGGATATTCACTCAGCAGCGGCTGCGCCGGGCGAGATGACGGGAGCGGAGCTAATGGCGGAGCTCGAATTCCTTCCGTTCTGTCAGCTCCTCCTGCTGTCACCAGTTCAAGCAGCCGACAGATTCCCATCATTGGTAACTGAGTTACACAGGAAGCTCAATTGATTCCATAGATTATTGATTCTAGTCTTATTATCATTTAACCCTCACTTTCAGTCCCTAAATCTCTACCGCCATGGCCGCGAGCCAGGATACCGTTTCCTTCGATGCGATCATCCAAGCCGGTATGACCATCATTCCCCGACTCACCCACGCAGAGCGCTTGAGACTAACAGGCTTGATCCAGATCGCAAGAGAAGACGCAACGAAGAACTAGCAAACAAGCTCCTGAGCAAGAAGAAATCGACCAACCCGCCCACGAAACCGACAGGGAAGACGCAGAATGTGAAGCCAGGCAGCCTAGCAAGTCGGATCGGAGTAGCGAAGGTGAGGAGATCAGGAACTCTGCAAGCTTGCTCATTCTTGTCGCATAACTAATTCGATGTGTCGCTCCATTCAGCGCTCCGCATCGGCTACTCTACCGGCCAAAACCACTCCTCCAATCCCAGCGCCCGCGCGGCAGGGTGCCCGACAGAACGCAAGGCCATCGAACAAGCGCCGTCCTGATGAGAACCGCCTTCTTTCTGCGCTTAATCCCGCGAGCGGCCAGGCTAACGTACGAAATGGGGGTGGACTGTCGATCAAGGGAAAAGGGTCCGGGCCATTCGTTGTTGTCGGTAGCAACTTCGCGCCAGGGACTACGGCGGCCGATATTCAATCAGCTCTGGAACCTGTTTCCGGCCCGATATTGCGCTGCTGGGTCACTGCGCAACATCCTGTTGTCACAGCGGAGATTACATTTGCAGAGAGACAGGCCGCAGAGGGGGCCGTTGCCAATTTTCACAACCAGAGGGTAAGTCACTCGTCGCAACTATTAATGATTTATTCTAATCGATCAGGCCGACGGCCGGATCCTCTCATTCCACCTTAAGCAACCTGCGAACCCCGACCTGTTCGAGCGCTCCAATGCCCAGCCCGCCGTACAGAACTCCCAATCGTTCAGTGACCTCCGCGAGCAAGCAGACCGCGATCGCCGTTCTCATCGCTTGGCCGATGCAGCTGTTCAGGACGGACGGTGGGGATTCAATGATCAGAACCAGGCTGGCCAAGGCCCATCCAGGGGGAACAATCGCAGAAACCGGGGTGGGCGGAAGGCAAGGGGTGGAGCACAGAATACACAAGAAACAGGCCTCTATAGCGATGAGATGATGGTCGACGCACCTCAGCAGAACCAGCGAAACCGGGGCCGGCGGTAATGCAGCCATCAGTGGTTCAGTCTGAAAATACGACGTTCTTTGATACAGGCTGTTCAATTGAACAGGCAGGATGGATTTACTTCTTTTCTGATTACATGTTTTTGCAATTGCCGTGGCTACTTAGAATGAAGACCTGTACGATATGAAGAAATACTTATTTTTTTTTTTTTCTGGACGAATACCCTTTGGCCGTAGACAGATCAAATAACTGACTGGAGCGGATTATCGGCAGCTGATATGATAAGAACGCAATCACGTGTGCGGAAGTTTTGCGGAGAAGTTGGAGAGCTTCATCTGCATTATTTGCTGGATGATGATCTTGATTTTTTCAAATAAGGGTTTCCCTGCCAATATCGTACCAATTAAACATATGAATTAACTCGCTACTATTTAACCGAGAAACATCGAGATGAACCACGCAACAAGGCGCGCCGTGAGGCAGCTCCTCAGAAAACATCCCAACCAGACCCTCTTTCTTAAATCGCAACGATGGTCCTCAACTACATCCGCATCTTCGACATCTACCTCTGAAACAAGAAAATGGTCGACACCACTAGCGCAGACTCTTGCCAATGCGATCAAAGTACGACATCAATCCAATTGTCATTGAGCCAATCTAATCCGCACTCTACCAGGTAACCGGACCCGTTCCTATCGCCGCCTTTATGCGCCAGGTCCTCACAAACCCCGAAGGAGGCTACTACACGACGCGACCTGAAGGCCACGGCGAAGTATTCGGCAAAAAAGGAGATTTTGTCACCTCACCCGAGATATCGCAGGTCTTCGGAGAACTGGTGGGGATCTGGACAATTGCGGAATGGATGGCGCAGGGACGGAAGCGCAGAGGAGTGCAATTGATGGAGGTTGGACCGGGGAAGGGCACATTGATGGATGATATGTTGCGTGTGAGTTGTCCAGTTGCTCTGACCTTGCGACGTCTTACAACTACTGATACGGACGGAGCTAGACATTCCGGAACTTCAAGATGTTCTCGTCGAGTATAGAGGCGATATATCTGGTGGAAGCTAGTGCCACGCTACGGGAAGTGCAGAAGAAATTGCTGTGCGGGGATGCAGTCATGGAGGAGACGGATATCGGACACAAGAGTACATGCAAATACTTCGATGTTCCGATCGTTTGGGTGGAGGACATCCGACTGTTGCCGCATGGTATGGAAGCATGACTGATATCTGTGCGATGAACATCTTACTGATGGATTGCCCTACAGAAGAAGAAAAGACCCCCTTCATATTCGCCCACGAGTTCTTCGACGCCCTCCCCATTCACGCCTTTGAATCCATCCCTCCCTCTCCAGAGAACCAGCCTGAGCAGAAGGAAATCATGACTCCCACCGGCCCAGCAAAACTTCACCAGCCCTTGAAGCCAGCCAACACTCCCCAATGGCGCGAACTCTTGGTCACCTTAAACCCGAAGGCCGTGGAGGAGAACATTGAAGGCGAGCCCGAGTTCAAGCTCACCCTCGCCAAGGCATCGACGCCATCCTCTCTCGTGATCCCGGAGATCTCCCCGCGCTACCGCGCCCTCAAATCCCAGCCGGGATCCACCATCGAAGTCAGCCCGGAGAGTCGTATCTACGCAGCTGACTTTGCGCGCCGTATCGGCGGTGCCTCAGAACCACCCCGCACGGTCACAAAGGGCGCTGCTGCTTCTGCGCCGGCCCCCGCGAAGCGCACATCGTCCGGTGCTGCCCTGATCATGGACTACGGCACTCTCAATACCATCCCGATCAACTCCCTGCGGGGTATCCAGGAGCACAAGAATGTGCCGCCGCTCTCTTCACCAGGACAGGTGGATGTCAGCGCTGATGTGGATTTCACGGCGTTGGCGGAGGCGGCGATCGAGGCTAGTGAGGGCGTGGAGGTGCATGGGCCGGTCGAGCAGGGTGATTTCCTGCAGGCGATGGGCATCGAAGAGCGCATGCAGCAGCTTCTGAAGAAGGTCGATGATGAAGAGAAGCGCAAGACACTGGAGACAGGATGGAAGAGACTGGTAGAGAAGGGCGGTGGCAGTATGGGCAAGATCTACAAGGTGATGGCCATCGTTCCCGAGAACGATGGCAAGCGTCGACCGATTGGATTCGGTGGTGGACTTGTGATGTAGTAGCTGTCGATACTGCCCATGTATAATACAATATAGACATGTAGACAATCAACCAAATACCCATATATTATGACTGTTATTCTAATGCGCCAACCATGCATCTACCCCATATTCTTTACCCATCTACCCAACCCAACCCACCAGTGAAAAGAACGAACAAATAAAAAGGGTATCACCACCAAACCAATCAATCCCTCCAAACCCAACCTCATATCCATAAATGAAATATAAAAAAATCTAATACTCCCTCCAAATATCCTCCACCCAAGCCTGCGTCAACCTCTCATCAGGCCCATACTTCTCCTGCCACTGCACGAACCCACCCTCGAGGACAAACACCTCCTGCTTCTTACTCTCCTCCTCGCCGAGGATGCGCTCGCGCTCGCGGGCATACCGCAGCGCAGCAGATGGCCCGCGCTGCTGGCTCAACGCGCAGTGGAAGACCACCTTTTCTTTGTCCGCCAGGGTGCGGATGAGTTCGGGGAGGCGGTAGTCTAGTGAGGAGCTAGGGACCCAGGTGGAGGTGGTGATGTGGCCGCCGACGTGGTCTATACCAACTTATTAGTATAGTGGATCGAAAAATAGTAGAGAGAAGGAATGTGGGTATACGTACCAGAGTCACGCACATCGATAATGGCGAGTTTGCTAGGCGTGGATGTCGAGAGGAGGAGGGCTGAGAGGGCGTCGCGGCTGATGCGGGGGAGGGTTGCAATAGTTATGGAGGACATTTTTATGGTATAATTTTTCGGACTGGCGGAGGAAGATATATATTGATGTGCAGAGGGGGAGAGAGCGGGGGGTGCTATGTTCTGCTTCTGCAAAACCACACGTAAGTCAGACTATACTGTCCTTGAACTAACTATCAAATATTAGTCCAACGTAAGTATACTGGAGTATGTAGCGGAGCAGCCGGCGGAATCAACTACGCAGTCACGTGCCCGCAATTTCCGATCCGCAACCCGCAACGGGCGAGATTTATCCTCATATCCAACAAATAACAATTTCCTCGACGCCTGTCCGCCTCCCACCACAACATTCAGCTAGGATAGGACGGTGTTATTTTGGGAAAATACACCCCTCCAGCTACCAATTGACTAGGATTTGTCGAATCAATCACCATGGACATGCGCGCCCTATCCCGCAGCCTCCTCCGGGCGAAGCCAACCACGACCCTCTACAAGAGCTGCCAGCAGCAACAGCATCTCCTCCCAGCACGAATTGGCCTGCGCTTCTCTTCTGACGCCTCCTCCTCCTCTTCCTCTTCCTCCTCTTCTTCTTCCACCCCATCCAACAAGAACAACACAACCACACAACCCCCGACCCGCCAAACACAACAACCCTCCTCATCCCCATCAACGTCCCAGAAACCCACCGACTTCGACCAAATCCTCAACAAGCTCAACTTCAACAACACCACCACCACCACTCCCACACCCGGCAGCAATGCGGCAGTTACACCCGGCAGCACCACCCGCGCCTTCAACGACAGCCTCTCCCTCTCACGCGCGGTAGGCCTCTCCGCCGAGACGGACGGCCTGCGGACGGCTACATCCCTGCGCAAGATCGATCTGAAGCTGGGCCCGACGCTGGGAAGACAGGTGACGGTTGAGCCGGAGCGCGGGATGGATTTGCCGGCGGCGTTGAGGTCGCTGAGCACGGTGATCAGTCAGAATAAGATGAAGCAGTCGTTGAATAAGCAGAAGTACCATGTGCGGAAGGGTATGGTGAGGAAGCAGCTCAGGATGCAGAGGTGGAGGAAGTTGTTCAAGTTTTCGTTTCAGGCGACTGTTAAGAGAATTCAGAAGATTAGAGGGCAGGGGTGGTGATGCAGTGATTTTCTTTTGGTTACCCAATTGGGGGGGGTTGTTGTGTATAGAGAGGTATGTATGTGTATGATGGGGTGAGTGGGTAAAAGGGTTATTATTTTGTGTGTACTATATTGTTGTTAGTGTTGTTATTTTTCGTTGTGTTTTGTTTTGTTTTGTTTTTGTTCTGCTATGTCTGTGGAATTTACACATGAGATACTATAACTGGTAGTATATCTTGCATCTGTTTGTATCTCCAGCTATCATCATCCGCATCAATCATACATTCAATCAGTCAATATACACATCAATCCCTCTTCCCACTCATATACCCTCCATACCCATACCCTCCATACCCAGCTCCTCCCCCTCCTACACTACCACCACCACCTACAGCAACAGTCGCAGGCGAATACCCTCCATATCCATTCATCCTAACCCCATTCCCATTCCCACCAAACCCCTTCCTCCCAGCACCGCCAGTAACCCCCAAAATACCCTCCCCCCTCCCCCGTCCCCTACCATAAACCCTCTCCCAATAAACCGCCAACACAGCCCCAACCACCGCAGCCAACCCAAAAAACACGACCCTCGAAAACCACCCCCCACAGCTTCCCCCCTCCTCCTCCTCCTCATACCCATCCCCACCACTAGGCCACCCAATCCCCCTTCCCCCCTCCACCCACTTCACACTAAACCGAAACGTCAACGGCTCCCCCCTCACAACCTTGGTCCCATGACCCTCCGTCCAAGGCTCCCTAGCCCCGCGATTATCAAACTCGGGCACACTATACGCCGTGCCCGCAACCACATACCCGGGGTCTTTGCGCTTCTTCTTCTCCGTACTAGCCATATTATGCACCAGGACATTCATATCCGTCCATATATGCAGATGGCTTAGCTGTAGCGTGCCCTGAATGGCGAAGGTGATGGGCGTGTAGGCTTGTTCGCCGCCGGTGGAGACATCATCATCAATTATATCGATGTCTGGAGAGGAAGGGGAGGCAGAGAGAAGCGGTGCGGTGGGCACGCGACAGGTCATGGGCACGTCCGAGTGGACGTAGTACTCTAGTAAATGGTAGAGTTCATCGGGGAGGGAGGCGATGGTGCATGTTAGGGTCTGTTCGGCGACGCCGTAGTGGAGGGATAGGGGTTGGGAGGTCTCGTTGCATGTTGGGAAGGGGATGTATTGGAGGTTGCCCAGGGGGTCGGTTATCTATATTTTTTTTATTTATTCCTCTATGTTAGTTGTATTGTGTTGGGTTTGGGGGGTTATTGTGGGTGGGTGGGTGGCGTACGTGTTCGCCGGAGTCACTGATTACCACCAATTATGTTAGTAACGTTGTTGGATTGGGATGGATTGGATTATTGAGTGGACATATATAACTAGGGGATTGGAACGTACATCGTCCGGTTTAGACATGTTACTGGCACGGCTTGACCATAACTGTAGCCGGGGTTTGCTGTTGCGCGTTGCTCACTGCTGCTTCTCCCCGCTGCGGTGGATGTGTGGAAGAGGAGACTCAATAGTCCATAGTGATAGATCCGATGGAGGGGTGCCCTTTCAGGAAAGGGCATTATGAATAAATAAGAGAGAATAAATAATTGATTCGGAGCTCTCGCCGGCCAGCGCAATGGGGAATTTCGCGCGCTGGCGAGGTAGAAGGCGGGTTTTGATGGTCAGGAGAAGCGGCGTGGTCGGAGCCGCGGTAAGGAGACGGACCCTTTTTTGCTTACCGACTTGAGTCTATTTGGACGGCATGTTGCACTTGCTACATAAGAGGCTACGTACATTCAACGCTACTGGTTATTCCTTGGTATATTTCTAGGATTCATGCGACTTAATTGTCTACAGTTCAGTTGCAAGTACTGCACTGTCCAACAGTTTCATTGCTAACTCATAATTAAGGATGACACTCGTGGCTTCATCAAAATGACTATGTACTCCTTTTGCTATTTCAATCCCTTTTCGTATCCAAAAATTTACGCCAGGTTGGCCTTCTTCTTGAAGGCAAGCAGCAGACCGCTGGTCGACGCATCGTGGTCCGAGCCAGCGTCCGCGGTCTCGAGCTCCTTCTGGATCTTCTTGGCTAGCACCTTGCCCAGCTCCACACCCCACTGGTCGAAGGAGTTGATGTTCCAGATGGCACCCTCGGTGAAAGTGAGGTGCTCGTAGTAGGTGATCAGAGCTCCCAGAGTGGAGGGAGTGATCTTCTGGGCCAGGATGGAGGTCGTCGGGCGGTTGCCCAGGAAGGTCTTGTGAGAGACCAGGTTCTCAGGGGCACCCTCGGCCTTAACCTGCTCAGGGGTCTTTCCAACCATCAGGGCCTCGGACTGGGCCAGGAAGTTGGAAGCCAGCATGCGCTGGTGCTTGCCGCCCTCAACGGGGTTGTGCGACTCGGCGGCCATGATGAAGTCGGAGGGGATGAGCTTGGTGCCCTGGTGCAACAGCTGGAAGAAGCTGTGCTGGGCGTTGGTGGCGGGCTCACCGAAGAGGATGGGGCCGGTGGTGTACTTGACGTACTCGCCGGTGCGGGTGATGGCCTTGCCGTTACTCTCCATGGAGAGCTGCTGCAGGTAGGCAGGGAAACGGTGCAAATACTGGTCGAAGGGAGCCACCAGGTGGGTCTGGGCGCCGAAGAAGTCGCTGTACCACACGCTCAGCAGACCACCGAGAACGGGGATGTTCTGCTCCAGAGGAGCCTCGCGGAAGTGCTTGTCCATGGCGTGAGCACCGGCCAAGAACTGGTGGAAGTTGTCGTAGCCGATGTACAGAGCGACGGACAGACCGATGGCGCTCCAAACGGAGTAGCGACCACCCACCCAGGACTCGAAACCGAACATGTTCTTCTTGTCAATGCCGAACTTGGTGACCTCCTCCTCGTTGGTGGACAGGGCCACGAAGTGCTTGGCAATGTGAGAGTCCTCCTTGGCAGTCTCGAGGAACCACTTCTTCGCCGTGTTGGCGTTGGTGGTGGTCTCTGCAGTGGTGAAGGTCTTGGAAGCGATCAGGAAGAGTGTGGTCTCGGGGTTGGAGTTCTTGAGGGCCTCAGCGATGTGGGTGCCGTCAATGTTGGAGACAAAGTGCAGCTTCATGTCGGGGGCACCGTAGGGCTTCAGAGCCTCGGTCACCATGACGGGACCACTAATTGTGATGTTAGCAACGGCTTTTTCATTTCATCACTTCCATTGGCCGACTTACAGGTCGGAACCACCGATACCGATGTTGATGACGGTGTCGATCTTCTTGCCAGTGTAACCCTTCCACTCACCACTGCGCACCTGCTCAGTGAACTCCTTCATGTGCTCGAGAACGGCATTGACATCCTCAACGACGCTCTTTCCGTTGACCTGCATGGGCTCGTTGGAGACATTGCGCAGGGCAGCGTGGTAGACGGCACGGTCTTCGGTGAAGTTGATGTGTTCACCCTTGAACATGGCATCACGGAGCTCCTCGACATTGGCTTCCTTGGCCAGCTTGACCAGCAGAGCCAGGGTCTCCTCGGTGAGGAAGTTCTTGGAGAAGTCGAAGAGGACCTCGGAGTTGTCGACGGTGTTGTTGAAGGTGCGGCTGAACTTCTCGAAGCGCTGGGGGTCCTTCTGGAAGCACTCCTTGAGGACGATGTTACGTCCGACGGAGTTGTGGTGCTCCTGGAGCTCCTTCCAGGCGGAGAGCTCGGTGGCCTGCGAGAAGCTGGGCATTGTGGTGGATGATAGAGCTTTGACCGACGATGGGAAAATGTTAGCGCGGGGCACAATCAGAGGGGGGATTGATGCAGACGAAGCTTGGATGGAGCTGGAACAGGACGGATGCTTACCTTTTACTTTAAAAACAGATGAAACTTGAAGGAAGGAAGAAGAAGAAGAAGGCAGGGAAAAGGGAGGAGGGGTAGCAGGGAAGAATTGAAGGGGAAGAAGAATAGTAGTTTAGAAGGCGGGAGTCGCGGAGGGGAGAGGAGAGCAACAAGACAAGGTATGTCGTCAACCGGCGTGTTGGGGTCCGTAGGAGGGAGGGGCTGCCGTGGGGCATCCACCACAACCAGCAAAGTGACGCAGATTCATTCCCCCGGTGGGCGCCTTTCCCATTTGTCCTTGCCAGAAACCTCTGCCGGTCAGCTGAACGTTTGTTTCCCGTTGCTAAACAAATTGTCTTGCGTTGATCCTGTTTGTCATCACTTTATTCTAGACTTCTACACCTTTTTGGTGATCACCACTGGAAAGCTATCCGTATCATCACTTCCACACTCACAGCAGTTATCTCCGGCGATTTCGTGTCTGTGTCTCCGGCCGCATCGTCATGGGAAGCTTCATCATCCAGATTGACCGGGCTCCACTAAGACAGTCCTGGCCATTCTGCCCAGGATGAATCACAGTAATAGCCGGTTTCAAGGTCACACCGGGCACTCAGTCCCATCCTGCGTTATCAGGACCCAAGACCACGTCCCCAATAATAGAAATAGAAATAGTAATAGCTACAGATGTATGTTCCTGTCAGTCCCTCGGAAAAAAGGTCGCCGTGGAATTGTTACCCCCACGTCCTGCCTTCCAGATCGTCTATCGAAGGCTCGGGAGCTTCGGTCGAGATCGTTCCATACTTTCCCTTTTAGCCGGTTGCGTTTACTGTGTACTGCTGTGCCTTTACCGATGTCTCCATTCTACCCCTTATGGTTTACCCCTGGATTCAATTGACTATTGCCTCATCGTAATCATAGCTCACTTCTTCCCTAACGTTCTTCTGATGTTCAACGACCAGTGGAATCTGGATGTGGCCGATTCCACTAGGTAAAGGGCAACCTAATAACAAGTATTCCGTCTGGATCCGAACGAGGCCGTTAACAGGGAAATGTCAATAATGGGGACTGCTGTATGATCCTCCCAATAAGAAATTGTATTCAATGTCATGTTGAACAACTTCGAAGCTGGTGACCCCCAGAGCTATTCATATACAATTGCCTATTCGATGCTGCATATGCATGAAGAGGCTCTGTCTGTCGAAGAATTAGCTCTTCCTTCACTCACAATTTCTGCAGCGTCTTACGAATCATTAGTAATTGCGGCATAGAGTAGCTGCTTGACTTCGTTGCAGATATCGAGTAGCACCCCTGCCCTAGGATACTGGCACGGGAATCTTCGACAGTGGCTAGTGAGGCTCTGCCGAGGCTATGTGTTGATCCTCCTGAGGGCAATGATTTGAAAAAGCCAGTATCATAATAATGTAGATCTGAAATTTTAGTTTCTGAAAAGCAAGTCTATTAAAATAAGTATTAATATATTCTGGCAGAAGCAACTGAAGTGCTGAGGCCTAGCATGTTGGACCTCTCGCGTAGAGCAATCGGATGTAGGGCGGATCTCAGATTAGCAGAATAAACCGGCTGCTTTTTCATTGCATATTAGTAAAGCGTACTGTTTACGCAATGATTGCTGGACGATAGAACAACACGGATAAGGCGAGAGCGGAAGCACTGCTGGGCTGCCAAGATAAGTCCGCACGGGCCACATGGTTCTTCTCGAACTGCGATTCCGCCGCAGCTCGCGATCTTCTTCATCTGCTCAAACGTCTCTTCCCCGCCGATCAGACGAGGATTACGCTCCCTTATACGGGCGAATCTCTACTCTGAACTGATTGAACCTTTGATATAAACCCCCCTTTCTCTTATTCCACGACTATTCAGATTTTTTCCGGTACCTGGGGACGTCTTTGATCAATCGCTACTGAAGCTGCGATTCCGTCGCAATGTACAATCCTTACCAGCGTACGTCTCCCACCTCATTGGATAGCATCGCTGCGTGTTCTTACGAACTCAATGAACGTATTCTAACTTTCTTAGCTCCCGGTCTCTATGGCAGGCCTCCAGACTTTGGCGCCTATCCTGGTGCGCCCCCGGGCATGGGTGAGTCTACCATTTCTTCAATACCCCGTCTGTTATCTGTTACTGACTTTGTAGCTCCTCCTCCCGGTATGGTAGCCCCCGGAACCACTCCTCCCCCTGGGATGCAGCCTGCAAACGCCCAACAGCCTGGTCGTCCGGCAGGCTTCCCTCCCAACTTCCAACCTCCTCCGAACATGCCCAACATCAACTTCTCTGCCCCCGTCATCCGCCTTGGTACGTCCGGACCGAAATCTGCCACTCCAGATACGAGCAAAGAACGCGGTAGCGAGGCCCCGGGAAGACGGGCAGGTCTGGGATCCACCAGTCTGGAATCCCAGCGCCAGAACGTTCGGGATGCGATGATGCAACTGCAGCCCCCTACCCGCGAGGAAATTGTGCGGACGCTCTTCGTTGGTGGAATTACTGAGGGCGTTGGTGGTGACGAGGGTGTGGAGAAGATTCTCCGTTCGGCGGGCAATCTCAGGCGCTGGATCCGCGCTACGGATGCGGACGAAAAGCCATGCAAATTCGGTTTCGCAGAGTACGAGGACCCCGAAAGTCTAGGGACCGCGGTGGAAGTGCTAAAGGACGTGCAAGTGCCTGTGAAGAGACAGACACCGTCCGAGGGAGATGACAAGGAAGAGCGTGAGGTGGAGAAGAGCACACTACTGGTATGTTAGGTCCAAATCTGAGAACTGCGGAGCTAATCGGGTGCAGGTTGTCGTCGATGAAAGCTCCTTGAGTTACCTGGAGCAGTACGAAGCCACCAGAGGCGATCAGGACCCTGCTGAGCGCCAGGCGCGGTTAGATGCTGCACGTAGTACCCTCGCGAACGTCCTCTCTGACTTGTGCCATCCTACCTCCCCTACTCAGAAGGAAGATGTCTCCGCAATCGATCGCGAAGGAGACACGGCTATGAAGGACTCCGAAGGTCAGACCGATGGTACGGGAGCGGAGGTTGTCACCATTCCCATCACAGTGGAAGACGAACTTTCCGATATTCCTCCCGAGATGAGAGAGACGGTCGCCAAAGAGATCGCCGCATTCCGTGAGCGCAGCAACCGTCGTGATATCGAGCGTTTGAAGAGGGAGGAGGAGATTGAGTCCATGGAGAGAGCACGCAATGCGGGCACACGGTTCAACCGACTGGCATCGCCCCCGCCTTCCGCTCCGAGTGGCCCTGCGGCTGGTGCCAATGGAGTCCCACTGGGTCCACGGGATCGCAGCGTGTCTACGGCGCCTTCTGGCCCTAAGGGCTTTGGCGTGCAGATTCCTAAGGACTACCAAAAGGGAGTGTTTTTTGTCAATGGCGGTTCTATAAACGGGGCTACTTCTGTTCACTTTGATCGCGAGGAAGAAGAAACAGACGCTAGTGATGAGGAGTTGGAGCGTCGCCGTCAGGAGAAAAAGGAAGCGGAACTAGAGAAGCAGTTCCTCGATCAGGAGCGCCGCTGGCTGAACCGTGAACGCAGTCGAACTGCCGCCCTGGAGCGCGAAAAGAAGAGAGACAAGGAAGAGGAGGCTAAGATGCAGGAAGTTCGTGAGGAGATGGACAAGCGGTACAGGGACTGGAACGACGATAACGAGGCCGCGCGCAAGGTGGAGGACTATTATGCCGACCGGGGTGCATGGCTACGTAGCCGGGCAGGATTCCGAGCTCGCGAGGTCAGCATGGACGAGGCAGATCGTGCGGCGGAAGAACGCGAACGGGCCCGGTCTGTCCAACAACGGGAGCAGGCCCGCGGTATGGCCGACGACTTCCTTGCGCGCCAGGCGGAAGAGCTGGAGACTCGGAACCAGGCCCCTCGGGAGCCTCAGCGCTTCAAGCTCTCCCTCGGAGCCGCTGCGCAAAAGGCCCAGGCTGCTACATCCCGTCGGACGGTGGCCGAGGTGGAAGGCCTGCTGGAGGACGAGGAAGAGCCTCAGGCCACGGCTCGGCGTCCTCTCATCCCGATCAAGTTCGACAGTGCTGCCGAGGCGGCTGGTCTCTCCGACGAGGAACGGGCACAAGCAGCCCGGCAACTGGCCGCCGAGATCCCGACGGACAAGGATGGACTCTGGGGCTGGGAGGTCAAGTGGGAGTTTGTGGACGAAACGGTTGTCAGCGAGCAACTCAAGCCGTTCGTCGAGAAGAAGATCGTGGAGTACTTGGGTGTTCAGGAGCAGATGCTTGTGGATGTGGTGGAAGAACATGTTCGCAAGCATGGTCATCCCCAAGAGCTGGTGGAGCAATTGGAGGAGGTAAGCTTAACCTGCAATCTACTGATGTTTCTTCTTGTGTCTGTCTGGATATCATGCTAACTCTGCTACTTAGGCACTCGACGAAGAAGCCGAGGTGCTGGTCCGCAAGTTGTGGCGGATGATCATTTTCTTCTCGGAGAGCGAGAAGCGAGGTCTTTCCGGATAAATGGAGTATATCTGCTGTTGGGGTTCAGCATCACGCGGAGGCTGTCTCTATACCCACGCATTCCGAAGATTGTCTGTACCTAACCGCCAGCGATAGTGATTTGAATCTGATATCCGCTCTTAGGAGCAACCTGTATCTTCTTCTGTACCTAAAGCTTGTCCGCAACACCCTAATGTAAATCGCGCAAATGACCGAGTCATATTCTGCCGGTAGAAACCCTGCAGACATTTAAGACGCGGATTTATTCTGGCCGGGCAGCGCTGGCCTCTGACTGGCGGAGAAACCCAACCCACGCGCTGGAGCAATTCCTCCGCCAACGAGGGGAAATTCCCCACACTGCGTGGAGGGGGAGGGGGTGTCTGCCCGCCTTGTATAAGTAACTTCCCCAGCCCAGTTACACTCCTGGTCGCTTCAATTTTGTGTTTTATTTTCTCAATTGTCTTTCGCTACTTTCACCTGTCTTCTGTAGTATCCAATTGCTTCTTTTGCGTGGTCACAGCCTGTGTTGACAGCCCAGATTTCATACTGTGCCTGCCGACGGCCCCGCATTGCAACTAGATTGCGATTACCTGGAGAGACTTCTCTTTCCAACTCCAAATCCTTTTCAGATCAATTGAACAGCATCACCATGGTTAAGATCACAAGTTTCACCACGAGGGACGTGAGGTTTCCCGTAAGTCGCGCGCATATCCTCTCAGCCACCAATCTATCTTCATGCCTGCTCACCAAATGACAGACCTCCCTCGATAAGACCGGCTCCGATGCCATGAACGCCGCAGGCGACTACTCCTCCGCCTACTGCATCATCTACACTGACTCTGACTACACCGGACACGGCATGGTACGCACATAGTCCCCCACTTCCACCTCCGAAACATTAACTTACATCCCTAGACCTTCACCATCGGCCGCGGCAACGAAATCGTCTGCTCCGCTATCTCCCTCCTCGCTCCCCTCATCGTCGGTAAAGACCTCGATGAGCTCACCGCTGACTGGGGTAAGACCTGGCGCTACCTGGTCTCCGACAGCCAACTGCGCTGGATTGGACCCGAGAAGGGTGTTATTCACCTGGCCCTTGGTGCCGTCGTCAACGCTCTGTGGGATCTGTGGGCCAAGACCCTGAACAAGCCTGTCTGGCGCATCGTCGCGGACATGACTCCCGAGGAGTTCGTCCGCTGCATTGACTTCCGCTACATCACGGATGCCATCACACCCGAGGAGGCCATTGCCCTCCTGAAGGAGGTTGAGGCCGGCAAGCAGGACCGCATCAAGGAGGCGGAGCAGAGCCAGGCTGTACCGGCTTACACTACCAGCGCGGGATGGCTGGGATATGGTGAGGAGAAGCTGAAGGTCCTTCTCAAGGAGAGCGTTGAGCAGGGATACAAGCACTTTAAGTTGAAGGTTGGCGGAAACGTCGAGGAAGACCGCAGGAGACTGGCTATTGCTCGTGAAGCCATTGGTTATGATAAGGGTAACATCCTCATGGTTGATGCCAACCAGGTACTTACCCACCTTCCCCTATTCCCATCCATCGCCCACAATGCTAATACCTCATGTGAAAACAGGTCTGGTCCGTCCCCGAAGCCATCACCTGGATGCAACAACTCGCCGAATTCAAGCCCTGGTTCATCGAAGAGCCCACCTCCCCCGACGACATCCTCGGCCACGCCGCCATCAAGAAGGCCCTCCAAGACACCCCCTACGGCCCCATCGGTGTCGCCACCGGTGAAATGTGCCAAAACCGCGTTGTCTTCAAGCAGCTCCTGCAGGCAGGAGCCCTGACCGTTCTGCAGGCCGACGCCTGCCGTGTCGGCGGTGTCAACGAAGTTCTGGCCATTCTGCTGCTCGCGCGCAAGTTCGGCGTGCCGATTGTGCCCCACTCCGGTGGTGTCGGTCTGCCTGAGTACACGCAGCACTTGAGCACGATTGATTACGTGGTGGTTAGTGGAAAGAAGAGTGTGCTGGAGTATGTGGATCACTTGCACGAGCACTTCGTGCACCCGTCTAGCGTCAAGGATGGATACTATGTCACCCCGATGGAGCCCGGGTATAGTGTTGAGATGAAGGCGGAGAGCATGGATGCATTTTCGTTCCCTGGTGAGGAGGGCAAGAGTTGGTGGAGGTCGGAGGAGGCGAAGACCATTTTGGAGGGTCCCCGGATAGTATAATGGAGAGATAGAAAAGGTTTGTGTTGTATATATGTGATATGAGTTTTGTTTTTATATGACGTTTAGAATTATGAGATGCATGCATACATTACATTGGTCAACATAAAGTGAGGTATATTTAGGTCGTTAGTAATATCGACCGATCTCCGAATTTCAGCTCTCCTATGGTATATTTTACACTCATAAACAGTTCACGTATAAAATACAGTATTCATATTCGGGATGACTGCAGTCCCTTCATATGCCGGTCCGAATGGCGCTTCCCATTTACCGCCACTTGATACCGAAGATCTTCAGCGCCTGTCCAACACCAGGCTTCTCGCGCGCTTCTTCAAGCACAACCCGGGAATGTCCTACACAAGTCAGTTCAACCCCCCCGAAAAATTTAAGTCTATGAACCAAACATACCCGGCACTTCCAAAGCAAGAAGCTGATACTCCCAGTGGTGCTCATTCAACGGTTTCATCATGTGCACAAACACAGTTCCGGAATTAAGCGGACCCTCGACCTATATCACAACCAATCAGTATACGACAACCGATCTCAAAGGATATAGACGAGACGAGCATCACATACATGGAAATTCATCTTCAAATGCTCGCGGCCCAGTCTATCCTGATAAACGGACGTCCTATAACCCAATTAGCACCACACCCCAACCCCCTCCCGCCGAGCAGTAAAATAGATAATAGAATCAACATACGCAATAGGCCTATTCCTCGCCCACCTACTCCACGTATTCTCCCCATATGCCTTAATCTCCCTCCGATCACCCAGGAGATCCGTACACCGAGCATCATCCTTGATGCGCTCCACCGCCTTCTCAAACTGCCATGTCTTGCTATTCGGGGAAAAGACCTCCGTGAAGAGAAGGTAGAAGACTCCGCCCTACTCGCAACACACACACATATACTATCAGCAATCACTCCCACACACACTAACTGTTCAGCTTGAGACGAACCGTCAACACAGCCCCCGCAATAATCACCACGAAATTCACCGACTGCTGCGTCGCCCTCGCGACTTTCTCCCGCCCGCTCAACTCTCCCCACTCGTAGCGTCCGTCGTCGGAAAGAACAGTCACGTTTCGTCGTTTCGGGGCGGCGTCTTGTGTCGTGGCGTATTTTCGTAGGAATAGTGATGATGCTGTTGTTCCTGTTGTTGTTGTTGTTGTGCTGCTGCGGGGAAGTAAACCGATGTGTTGGAGTTGGAGCCGGCGCAAAGCGGCACGGTTACTACTAGGTCGTAGTAGTTGGTAGGGCGCTGTGGACGGGAGCATTGTGGGTGTTGTTGTTGTTGTTGTTGTGTTGGTTGTTCCGGTTGATTTAGGTATTGTTGACTGTCATACCACAGGTCATCCCCGACGAAATTTCAGTGTTGTTCACCGCGGGGATACTGGTATCATGAAATTATTTGTCGGATGGGACTTTAGCAGAGAGCCGTGGATGATGGACGTGTGGGGAATGGAGTGGGTCACGTGGTAAATCCACTTCCGGCGGTGTTTCAGCCGCGGATGTTTGCAAAGTTTCGGGTATGGATGGAGTAGTAGGGGCGGGTGTGTATTTGTAGTACGGAGGGTCAGGGACCAGGACGGGGTTTCTATTTTGGTTGTTGGAATTAGTATCAAGGGCTCGGGGATTTATGTCTGCCATGATATGTAGATTGAGTTATCAGATGAGAGAAAGTATTTTCTGATCAAATCTTAAGAACACTCTATAGCAAGTCTTCAATGACAATGGCTGTGAAACATCCTCGCCACTAGCGGCTGTTCTAGACGTGCCACCCCCCCCCCCCCCCCCGAAATCCAGACCTGAAGTTTAAAATTACCGGATCATCCTGCAAATCTGGCAGGGTCACAAAACGGGGCACTTCCCAATCCCAATCCGACCACGTTCGTCTCTCCCGCTTCGCCTTTTCGGATCTCCCTCTCCCTCTCTCTCCCTCCCCGACCTCTCCGTTGTGTCATAATCCTATTCCGCCTGCTGGCCCGTTCCTCTTCCTCTCCCTCGGGTCCTTTCCTATCATATTCAATTCGCCCATCATGAGTGCCTCCAAAACGGAGTCTCAGAAGATCTTTGAGAAGCTAAAACTCAAGCCCGCAAACAAGGCGCGCAGTGCCCCTCCCCGCCAGACTTATTATTATTATCATTACTATTACACCGACCAGCCATTCTAACTCTTGCTTTTCTTTGACCTCCACAGATCTGCTTCGATTGCGGCTCCAAAAACCCAACATGGTCGTCTGTGCCTTTCGGTATCTACCTGTGCCTGGACTGCTCGGCCAATCACCGTAACCTGGGCGTGCATATCTCCTTCGTTCGCTCCACCAACCTCGACCGTATGCTTCATCGCATCTCCTGACTTTTATGTCCGTCGGTGCTAATGTGATGCGTGCAGAATGGCAATGGGAACAGCTCCGAGTTATGAAGGTCGGCGGTAACGAGTCCGCTACCAAGTACTTCCAATCGCACGGCGGTTCTGCCGCTCTCGCCAGCAAGGACGTCAAAGTCAAGTACACCTGCAACGCCGCCGTGAAGTACAAGGAGGAGCTCAAGAGACGCGCTGCGCAGGATGCGCAACAGTTAGTGGGCTCGGGTCTTCTGCATAAATTACAGGTCTAATGCTTTTTTGTTACGCATAGGTACCCCGGTGAGGTTGTCATTACCGATATCCCCGCTGGCACTCCGTCCAACGGCTCCAGTACCCCCGCCGCTGAGGATGACGACTTCTTCTCCTCCTGGGACAAGCCCTCCATCAAGCGCCCCAGCAACCCCCCTTCCCGTACCGGTACCCCTCCGGTTGTCAGCCGCACTGGTTCGCCCTTCCTGAACTCCGGCGCAAACGGCTCCCGCTCCAAGTCGCCCCTGTCCGCTTCCGACAAGGACAGCTCTTCCCCTGCACCTACCGCCATCCGGGCCAGCACTGCTGTCCGTAAGACTCCTTCTACCACCACTGCGAAGAAGGGCAGCGTGTTGGGCGCCAAGAAGGCCCCCAAGCTGGGGGCTAAGAAGATCGGCGCCGCGGAAATTATCGACTTCGATGAAGCTGAGAGAAAGGCTAAGGAAGAGGCTGAGCGCATTGAGAAGCTGGGCTACGACCCTGAAGCCGAGCAGGCTGAGGCTGATGCTAAGGCCAAGACGACCACCACCGCTGCCACGGCGATCGCCTCGCCCACTCCTATCAGCCCTAGCAGGAACACCCAAGAACGCAGTTCAGGTGATGTGGAGCGTCTTGGCATGGGAATTGGAAGACTCGGATTTGGACAGACTGTCGGCGTGAAGCCGGCTGCCCCGAAAAAGCCGGGCTTCGGTGCTGTTGCCCCTCGGTCTGCAGCTGATGGTATGCGACTTGCCCAGTTCTTATAGCGGCTAGGATGACGACTAACGATGTTTACAGATGAGGAGTTGAAGCAGGCCAAGTCTCGCTTCGGTAGCCAGAAGGGTATCTCTTCCGACGAGTTCTTCGGACGCGATCGTTTCGACCCCAATGCTCAGGCTGAGGCCAAGGAGCGCCTTCGTCAATTCGACGGCGCCCAGGCTATCTCGAGCAACTCCTACTTTGGACGTCCTGAGGATGATCTTCCCGTTGCCGATGATACCTACGGTGATCTTGAAAATGCTGCCAAGGACTTTGTGCGTCGCTTCGGTATCACCGCGGGTGATGACCTTGAGAACCTGACGCAGCTCGTCGGGGAGGGCGCAACTAAGCTGCAAGGTCAGTCTATCCCCATTGTCTTCATGCCGACTTTTACTCACAGGATATATAGGCGCTATACGCAGCTACCTGAACAGCTAGATATGTGCGCGACAACTCACTGATAATCTTTCAATTCTTACCTCCGGCTTATCCTGACCCTTGTTAGCCAGCTTTCTCCTCGATCTCCTTCATCTGTGGCGTTTCTGTCTCCGTCTCCGTCTTCTATTCCCCTGATTAGTACCCTCATAAACAGAACTTTTCGACAACATGGCTAGCGCAGTGCTCTCCGTTTGCTTAGACTAGCTGGGTGCGCCAGGTTCCGTTTACTGAATTAACGGTTCAGGTTGGTATCGCTCGCATCCATGCTGCTCTTCTGCGTTAGTTGAAATCATTAATTGCCTTCCACTGAACATGTTTGGTTGCTTTGAATCCTTGTATATTCATCGTTGAACTTAGTAGGTTACGAGTCTAGAACTGAATTAGTGAATGAAAAGCCAACTCCATTGCTTCAGCATGCACGCAATAAGTATGTATATGTCAACAATCTTCCGCGATATATATAGCACAGGCGCACCTTCCCTAGCCTCTCCTTCCATCTACATTCAACCAATGCCTTAAATATAACCTCTTCATCTCGAAGATGCCTACCATTTTTCCTCCCTCTTCTCCGCCTCATAACCCTAATATCCATACTACCTACCGCACACCCTAAACACCTCCATTCGTAATCCTCACCCACCCCCTCTAAACCATCATGGCCAGCCAAATCCCCCTCAACACCGAAACACGAACCACCTTCTACACCGAAAGAAGAGGCCCCATCCAAACCGACGTTCCCCTCCGACCAGGAACACCACCACCACCTCCTCCTCCACCACCAGATTCACCCACCACCCACCCCAAGCCAAGAGCCCCCTACCCATCGTGGAAAATCAGCCACGTCTGGTTCCACCTCCCCCCAGGCGCCGAAGACTTCCACGACAACTCCTGGCCCCCATACCGGCACGGACTCTGGATCGAGCACGGCCCCGCAGGCCGCGGCCACCCGCACCACGTCGTCGGCAATTCCTTTGACCGGGAAGGCCTAATCTACGCCGTCAAACACTTCAAGCACCCCATCACCAACGAACCCACGTACGCGGGCGAGACCGTCATCGGCTACCTCAGCCCAGAACGCTACCCGGATCTTAAACAGGCGTTCTTGACATGTCAGCCTCCGTTGCAGCAGAAGAAGTATAATAGGCGCACGGATGTCACGGAACCGTTTGGGGTTAATGAGGATGGTCAGACGGTGTTTTATACCCAGTATAGGTTGGAGAATTTCATGTTTCCGCCCTTGAAGTTGGATCGGTATTTTGTTAAGTTGCAGTTGTTGGAGAAGGTTAGGGAGATGACGTTGAGTAGGTGCCAGGCGGGGGAGTTTGTCGTTCTTAGTGGGTTTTTTCCTGCTGAGGAGTGGGATGAGCCTGAGGAGTTGGGGTTGGGGTTGGGTTCTGCTGGGGAGGGGAGTGGGTGATAGGTTGGGGTGGTGTGTGTGTGTGTGTGTGTGTGTTGGATGATATGGGTTTTCTGCTGTATTTGGTTCAGTTTGGGTTGGCTTGGTGATCGATTTTTGCTTGCGGGTGATGCTTTTGTTTGCTCGTAGCGTAGCTAGGATAGATTGCTGAACATATATTCTTTCATCTATCCACTTACCCCCTCATGGCTTTTAGTATAGATGTGGATGTTATCTGATTGACAAGATGCCAACCCTGCACTCATCATCACAGGACAATTGACTCAATCCTGCCACTAACTATCTACAATTCATAGTATCCGGGGTTGAACCCTTCCCAACACCCAAACAAGCTGGGAAACCAATACGCCAGACCCCTTCCACCCTATACACAAAACATCTCTATCCCATCCACAACCCTATAGTTGAATATACAAACCCGCAAAACTCCCCACTTTTCACAATCCATCCCCATCAAACAACCCCCCTATAAATCGCATCCGCCACCCTCCCAACCTGCCACATCTCCTTAACATCATGCACCCTAACAATATCCGCACCCCCCGTAACACTCGCTGTCACCGTCGCCGCCGTCCCCCAAGTCCTATCCTTGGCCTCCTTCACCCCCGTTAACCTGCCCACGAACCTCTTCCGACTCGGTCCCATCAACCACGGGAAATACTCCAGTCCCTCGATCCCCGTCCTCAACTTATCCAAATCCCTCAAGATAGTCAAATCATGAGGTTCGTTCTTTGCAAACCCTAACCCGGGATCTAATATCATCCTCCACCGTCTAATCCCTGCTGCTTCTGCGGCGGCGACCCGTTCGAGGAGTTCATTGCCTACATCTTGGATGATTCCATTGGGGTAGTCGGTTACTTTGGTCATTGTGGCAGGCGTGCCGCGCATGTGCATCAATATGACTGATTTTCCGGTCCTCGCCATGGTGGGCAGCATCTCGGGGTCGAGGAGACCCGCTGAGACGTCGTTGATGATGTCCGCGCCGGCGGCACAGGCTTCTTCGGCGACGCGAGCCCGGTACGTGTCGATGCTGATGGCGATGTGGGCGGCCTCTGGGATGGTGGTTCGGATGTGTCTGATGGCGGGGATTACTCGGGATAATTCTTCGGATTCGCTGACCGGGGTGGACCCCGGGCGGGTGCTTTCGCCGCCGATGTCGATTATGGTGGCGCCGGAGCGGATCATGTTGTGCACGGTTGTGGTTAGGGTGCTCAGGTCGGTGGGGGAGTGCGTGCCCCCGTCGGAGAAGGAGTCGGGGGTTAGGTTCAGGATGGCCATTATGTGGGTTGGGCGGGACGGGTTGGTGCTGTGGATTGGGGGGAAGAGGGGCGATATGGGGGTTGTTGGGTGGGGGGTGGGAGATGGAGGTGGGAGGGTTTTGAGATGGTTGAGGTAGCTTTGGGAGTGGCCCAGGAAAGGGGGGCGTTCGTGTGGGATTAGTCTATTGGTGGTTAGTGGTAATTGGGAATAGGGAAGAGAAGGGGAGAACGTACTGGCAGAGGGGTCGGAGGACAAAGTCGCGCTCGAGCATCAGTTTGTGCGGAATGTCGAGACGCTCGTGCGTGAAGATTTGCTCGTCGTACAGGAGGATGTCCAGGTCGATTGAGCGTGGGCCTTTGTCAATGAGCTTCTTCCGGCCGAGGCCTAGCTCGATGGCTTGCAGGGTGTCCAGCAGTTCCATGGGGGATAGGCTGGTTTCGACCTGTGGAGGTTAGGGTTTGATGTGTTGAAAATGGGGGTGGGCACGTACCTCGCACACTCCGTTGATGAAGGGGTCCTGGTCGAGGACGTACATCGGGGCTGTCTCGAAGAGGGAGCTCGTCCGCTTGATTCGGATGTTGGCGCGCTCCAACTCGCGGCAAGCAGCCTCGATCATATCAATGCGGTCTCCGACATTGCTGCCAAAGGCAATGAATGCCCGATGGGTGGAGGGATGTACTCGATCCATGCTGGGGTTGAATAGATGTGCTCGGCTGGTTGTAAGCTTGCGGGTGTGGCACAGTGGCTTTAGGATTTCATGGCGGGATCTCCTTGCATTGATGCCGCTCAATGTGCCTCTGCTGAGACTACTGGTGTGCAATGGCTCTGATAGTGAGTTAGTCCAGCTCTAGATACTACACATGCGAACCTTGTGAGCCAGGTCCTATCCACAAAAAGATTTACTGTCCTCATGAATAGGGTGGTCACCAATGGTAGCGAACAACGAGCAGGTTGTGTAGCAATTGCATATATTAGAAGCCGTACCAGATACAGATGAGTTTCTATAGAAGTTAGACTGTGATATCACTAATCTTATCAATGAAAGACCTGCCTTGTTACCAAGCTGCCAAATGATCTGCTAAGAATTGATCCGCCTCTACATGGCTGAGAATGCAGTAGTCTTGTGCTGGGGAACCGACAAGCGCGGACAGCTGATGTCAAGGCGACAGCATTGCTATGCCAGGTCGCCGTTGGCTTGGGTCTCATACTTTTTGCAGCAGCCACGGAGCTCAGAAACGAAGTGCAGAGGCGAGATCTACAGCGAATCCGGAATGAAAATACGTCATGCGCGGGCCGTGCTACTCCCGTCACCTGACTCCGGCTGAGACAGCCTGAGGCGTGAACAACACTGTTTACTAGCCACACTTCACCAGCCACCACGACTAATCATAGGCTAACTGAGAAAAGGCAAAGTGTGGTAACCCCGCAACGGGAATCAGGTGGTTCGGCTGGAAACTCGGGGTAGTCTGCCGTCAATAGCCAGGTCCATCACACGCCCTGGACCGAGGCTCGTGCTGGTCACTCTTTGTCCTCGGCTCCTCCAGCCTGCACACTCACTCCCTTATAACTGTGCTTGGATACCCTGGGTCTCCGCATCCCTTGTTTACTCGCTAACTGACATATTATTACCTTGTACCTTATTTTTGGTCTCCGATCCACCTGTCATCCATCTATCGCCTCTTCAGATACTTCAAAATGGCTTCTCCGCGTGAGTTCCTCGCCACCGCCTCTTCATATGCACTATGCAATGCGCCGGAATCTTCGGGGATCTTGAATACTAATGCCATCCTGCTTTTGTAGAAAAAATCCGTACTACTCTTACTGATCTGCTCAAGATCAACCACCCCGTCTTCCTGGCGGGTATGAACGTGGCCGCCGGCCCTAAGTTGGCCGCTGCGGTCACCAACGCCGGTGGTCTGGGAGTCATTGGAGGTGTCGGATACACCCCCGACATGCTCCGTGAGCAGATTGCAGAGCTCAAGAGCTTCCTGAATGACAAGAACGCTCCCTTTGGTGTTGATCTGCTGCTCCCCCAGGTCGGTGGAAGCGCCCGCAAGACCAAGTGAGACACCCATGTGATTGTATGACAAACGGAAACCCGAGATGCTAATGCGCTTTCCGTTCCTCAGCTACGACTACACCAAGGGCAAGCTCAATGAACTCGTGGATATTATTATCGAAAGCGGCGCTAAGCTCTTCGTCTCTGCCGTCGGTGTTCCCCCCAAAGCTGTCGTGGACAGACTCCATGCTGCAGGCATCCTGTACATGAACATGATCGGTCACCCCAAGCACGTCCAGAAGTCCCTCGATGCTGGCGCGGATATCATTTGTGCTCAGGGTGGTGAAGGTGGTGGTCACACTGGCGATGTTCCCACTACGATCCTCATTCCTACCGTGGCCAAGCTGGTCCAGGGCAAGAAGAGTCCCTTGACTGGTCTGCCCGTGCAGGTGGTTGCTGCCGGTGGCTTGTACAATGGCAACTCGGTGGCTGCTGCCTTGATGCTTGGCGCATCGGCCGTATGGGTTGGTACTCGCTTCATCCTGGCTGACGAGGCTGGTGCCCCCAAGGCTCACCAGGAAGCTGTCCGCACCGCTGGCTTTGACGACACAATCCGCACTATTATTTTCACGGTAAGTTCAACGAAACACTACACCTGATCCGTATGTTAACTTCTTTAGGGCCGCCCGCTCCGTGTCCGTAACAACGAATACATCAAGAACTGGGAAGAGAACCGCCAAGACGAGATCAAGAAGCTCACTTCCCAGGGTATCATCCCGGCCGAGCACGACATGGAGAACCTTCCTGATGATGTCGACGACGAAACCCTTGAGAACGCTCGCCCCTTCCTAATGGGCAAGGTTGCTGCTGTTGTAAACGAGAAGAAGCCTGCCAAGGCTATTGTTGATGAGCTTGTGGACGATGCTGCTGCTCTGTTGCAGAAGGGCAACAAGATGTTGGCCAAGTTGTAAACTTTTCTCATTCCAGATACCATTTGCATCATATTGTCAATGTAAGTTTAAGACAGTTGAACTGTTCATGATTTGATTCATTCATACTTCTACCGAATACCAGTGAAACTGTTTTGGCGATGCTTGCTCTTTAACCTAGCTATACATTAAGAATTGAAATACAAACATATTACACTCCTACAGACAATGGCTTACTATACTCCTAACTCGGCTTATCCTATACCATTGAGATCAATACAGATAGTACGAGATCATATCATTCCGAAAATGCACTATCCTTCCCCCCCTTTCATACTGGCCCCTCGCATTATTCCGCGTAAGGCCATAAATCTCTCATTACATACATAGCCGACACCTGCAACCGCATCCATTCCCGGTAACACAGACGATCTCGACGTCCATCGCCCCAGACGGAAATACAAGGCAAGGGAGCACCCACCACCCAAGTGCCTGTGCCACCCTCAAGTCAAGCCGGATGTACAAAAGATGAACCCGATGTTGCACAAGTGTTAAGATGCGAGATCGTACTAATAATCTAGTCGGGCCGGCATTGCAGCTCGGGGTAGAACTGGTATGTGGCTTATAGAGCGCAGGTAGATTCGGGCTATGGGACAATGTCCGGATTTAGATTTTCCGTAAAGATTTTGTATGTGAGATAAGAGTGCTAGTGACACAGATAAAGAATGGGCGTTGGAATGTCTCTTTACTAGAAGTAGAAGCAGCTATAATGAAGTTGATCTAAGCTCATTCCAAAAATCAGGGCTATCGAGGCCGTCATGTGGGGTGAGCGGGTCTCACGGTCTCACCCTTCCTACCACTAACTTGACATAATCCGACACTTTTGAGAACTACTGTATACTATCGTTTTATTCCACCTCCACGTCTACCATTGGGAATTCCTGCTTGCCATGGCCCGATCCGCAACTTCATTTTCAGCTAACACCCTGCAAGCAGACTACATGGCTCTGCAATCCAAAAAACCCTGGTATGGCAGCCGCTTCCAAGATCCACCATGGAACGCAAACGGCACGAAAAGCATATTCCTCGCTACTGTTGAATCTTGAAGCTTCCGGTCTGAGCTTCATCATAACCAGTTTTTGAGTGACTGGTTTCAGGTTTGTCGACCAATTCGCAGCGCCGGGTGTTTCTACCCTGCACATCTAAGGGTTACTCTCAAGGCCGAACTTGCAAACTCGATGAGCACTCTTGAGACTAGTATTGACTTGCCTGGAACTCAAAGGGGTTTCTTCTCCGAGACTTGATTGATATTTACGCCCAAGCAGATAACATATCATTAGAAGTGGACGGTTCATGATGTTCTTGGATATACTTCGCCACTACTGGTAGGTCATACCATTAGGTCATTTTAAAGTAGCCGAAGTAAATTCTGACACTCTATTTCTATCTAGGCCTCTGTTCATCCATCATGATACCTCCTATACCAACAGATTGTCATCTACACTACATCCACTTGCAAAGCTCAAGAACAGACAGATACAATGAGCGGCATCGGCCAATCGGACAGAATCCCCTCTACTGAAAAGCCTGCACTTTTCAAACTGCCAGATAAAGGCGACTACAGCTTAGGTGCCGAACCGCCTTCTGCATTCAACCGTCTAACCTACAATACCGATGACGCTTCCACTCTGGAGCGGTTCAAAATCCGCGAACTCTGCGAAGGCTGGCCTCTTCACCGTGATGCCTGCGAATGGTCTGATCTGAGGGAAATATTTGATCCCAAGGCCTTCATAAATATCAGCTGGCAGCAAAACTATCGGGACAAGGCCATTGATACCTGGGCTGAAGGATGGGCTAAGGGTGAATTTATTTGCCATCGGGTTCTGGGTCACGCCGTAGATATCAAGGGTGATCGTGCCATCGATAAAATGAAATGTACGATTTCCTGTCGTTTTGCGGATGAGAATGGCGTTGAATGGGATAGCGACTGGTACGTCTCTCCCATCTCCGATATGAGCCTACTAATATGGATGGTTTTAGTGACTGTCGCTTTGGGTACTTTTTGAAGAAGCAGCCGCAGGGATGGAAAATCCTCTGCAATCATCCAATTTATGAGAAGGATAAATGTGTACCAGTGGACCCTACTCGACCGCCACATATTGACCATGAATCTCTAGCTAAGGAGCCCAAAGGCTACCGGTTTCTGGCTTATGGTATGCGCCGGCTAGGCTATCCGATTAAGCAGAATCTGCCCCAGTTGTTTGGCAAAGAGCGTGACATGGTATACAAGGAAATGGCGGAGTGGCTGGATGGTAAGGATATTGATTTCTCTAAAGATGACTTTTAACGTGTCTATTCGGTGCGACATAGCGTTCATGCTTCCTCAAACACACGTCTATAATTAGCTGTTTCACTCTTGGTGAGTGTATGTCGCTTCACTTGCTGGCGAACTGTATCAAAATCTCGTGCCCTTTGACTTTGGAATTGAACCATTCTTTTATCTCAATTCGGTCCTCCACAATCGACGCACCACGCAGCACATCTTCTTTGACCACGGTGAAAACAGCCATGGTGACTTCATACATTGCCAACGACTGGGCAATGCAGGCTCTAGTCCCTTTGCCAAACGCAAAGAATGCCGTGAGCATTTCGTCGTCCGCGTTATCCCAGCGTTCAGGAAGGAAACGATGCGGCTCAGGGAACACGCTGCTATCTTGATGCAGCTGAAAGGCCGCAACACCAACACTCGTCCCGGCCGGGAAATAGTAGTCACGATACTTCCAGCCTCCAGCCGGAACTGAACGAGGCAGGCGAATTGGATTGGCCCAGGAAAGACGAAGGCCTTCTCGGACGACGCCGCGCAGGTACGCGCACGCGGTTGGATCCTCGTCGTTCTTGATACTCTCCATGACTGCTTGTCTGAGACGATCATAACTAGAGGAAAGCCCAGTTAGTGACATTGGGGTACAACTCTGGCCTTATTGCTACTCACACTTCTGGGTGTTTCGCAAGATACCACATGATCGTCGCGGTGTTCATTCCCGTGGAGTCGGTTCCTGCAAAACAGACATCTTTGACTTCAATCTGAGACTGTGCTATGGTCGACTTCACTAACAAACGGCTCTGATAGCTTCCACTTTTTGGTACCGCTGCCCGGACAAGCCTTCTGGCGTACTGGTCGATCAGTCCGTGCGACTGCTCCACATTCTTGGTCGTGCTCCAACGCTCAATGACCTCCGTGACAAACCCACCGATCTTCCCCGGCACGATATTGAAATAGGCACCTACTCCAACGAAGGAATCCACAAATGGCGATGCCGACATTGACTTTGAATCCTCCGTGATGGCGCCGTACCTCTCGTGGAACAGATACGTACTTACAGCGTCAATTGCCATCGCACGCGTCACATTAAGCACGTTTACTGGCCTGCCAGTGCGCGCTTCAGCCTGCAGTCTTTTTGCAAAGTCGTCAAAGACCTCGCGTAAGGCTTCTTGAGAGTTGCGAATTGATGCCGTAGAGAAAAGAGGGGCGACAGCTTTCGCTCGTGTTGCTCGCTCAGGCAAAGTCAAACTGGAGAATATGGTCGTGTGACCATCGATGTCGAACTTGGAATATGCTGGTGTCTTGGGAAAACCCCCGCGAGCAACGTAGATTGGCTCCAGCGCATCTTTATCGGCGATGTCGACGTCATTGGGAGCGACCCGTAAGACCGAGCCGTATGTGCGATGCAAATCATATACTACTGTACATTCGTCGCCGATATATGTATGGTATGCTAACCATAGCGAAGTGCAGGCTGCGAGCTTAGGACCCGGTACCGATGATAAAGGATGGAGGTAGATGCGATAGAAGCATTTGCAGAATATGGCGCTAGAAAGTGCGAGGACCACCAATGATAGCGATTGGGCTATGAGCCCTTGCAAGTTCTCAAGGTGAGCCATTGTGAGAAGGTCAAAAGCGACTTCGAATCATGTGGGCGCTGATTGTGGTTCACCGATTATATAGTAAGGGAATGGGTACGTGGCCCGCAAGTTAACTAGTTCACCACGATCGGAGTCACAGATGAGTCATGCTCCGATCGCGCTGTCGGCTTGGTCAGACAGAAACTACGTACTACAGATGGAAGACATGTCGGGGGGTCCGAAAAAGCAATAAAGTTACTTCTTCGATAGGCCCAATGCCACTTGCTGAAGATGCGCGTCCTGCCAATGGCAGTTCTCCAACTCAGAATGTCACCGGTCGATCCGCTGATAAGCACCACTTGGCAAGCTAAGCTGCAGAGCCAGCCGACAGACCCGGTACATTATCGACACGAGCTTATCATGCTGTCCCGGCTGGATATATAGCAGATATTTCGTCAATCTGATCGGCCTCAAGACCCTTTATGCACAGTCACCACCATCGGCATCATGTCTGCGGAGCCCAATGATGTCTTCGGCCATGGCACCGAAGGAGACCTCACGCTTGAGCACTTGGGCTATCAGCAAGGTATGACTGGATTCATGGTGGAGTCTCGAATTAGAAGTGTATTGACTGACGTTCATAACTCCAGAATTCAAACGGTCGTTCGGCCTCTTGGATATGATAGGCTTCAGTTTTAGTATCGTTACCTGGTAGTCCACCCCAATCTTACCATGTCGAACGGCTGACTAACATGTACGACAGCTGGAGTGCGCTCAGTGGTGTATTCATCATTGGAGTAGATGCCGGTGGTCCACCGGTTATGCTCTTCGGATGGGTAGGCGTGTGTGTAATCACCTTTGCGGTTGCCCTATCCATGGCAGAATGGTGCTCAAGATGGCCTGTAGCGGGAGGGCAGTATTCATGGGTCTTTCTGCTAGCACCACCAAAGATCTCTCGAGAGATGTCGTATATAACGGGGTGGTTCATGCTAATGGGTAAGCTTTGGTATATCTCCAGAATATCTGTGTCACGATGCTCAGTTGAGAACAGGTATTCTCGCCATAGGCTCTGCGAACAACTCGTTCGCAGCCAACTTCATCCTCGGACAAGCAAACCTGGTATATCCCGGGTATGTGATCGAACGGTGGCATACTGTCTTGGTCACTCATGCAGTCGCAATCTGGGCTCTCCTGGTCAATATATTCTTGCCCCACCTGCTCAACCGCCTATCCCGGGCCATCCTGCTGTGGAACGTTTGCTCGTTCATCATCATCGTCGTAGTTCTACTAGCAACCAACAAAAACAAACAAGATGCCGCATTCGTATTTCAGGATTTCCAGAACACAACCGGCTTCGGATCCGCAATGGCAACAATGGTCGGAATCCTTCCAAGTTTCTTCGGCATGTGCTGTTACGATACTCCAAGCCACATGTCCGAAGAAATGACACATGCCTCGCGAGATGCACCTAAAGCCATGGTCATGTCCGTTGGGATGGGCGCTGTAACAGGATTCATTTTTTTATTGACGCTCTGCTTCTGCATCGGCGACATCGATGCGACTGCAAACTCCTCCACCGGTGTCCCCGTGTTGCAGATCTTCTACGACTCAACCCGAAGCAAAGTCGCGGCCTGCTTTATGACCAGTATGATGACGGTAATCATGATGGTAGGCGCAGTGAGTCTTGTTGCGGAGGGCTCCCGGGCACTATTTGCATTCGCACGCGACCGGGGAATGCCATTCTCTGGGATCTTATCCCGGGTGGAGAAGAGGAGAAAGATCCCGATATATGCGATATTGTTCACTGTTGTGGTGCAAATGGCTTTCAACTCGATCTACTTTGGCACCGTCACTGGCTTTAATACGGTTGTGTCCATTGCGACCACGGGATTTTGTAAGACGTTCCCATTGAATTTGGCAACAAGGACAAAGCTAACAGTATTACTACCATAGACGTCTCCTACGCATTGGTCCTTCTTGCTCGCCTCCTCGGGTATTTCTTTGGCCATGATATCGCTCCCGTCGATGGTCCTTACTCTTTCCCGTTGCCCGTATCGCTCAGCCTGCACGGGCTTGGGTTTCTCTTTCTGTTCTTTGCATTCGTTACCTTTAACTTTCCTTCGGATGCACCAGTCACTCCGGATTCGATGAACTACACCAGCGCGGCGATCGGGCTGATTGCGTTGCTGAGCATTTTTACGTGGTTCACTACCTCTCGGAAGCAGTTCAAGGGACCGGCTGATGTGCAGGGTTTGGTTGTAGATGGAGTGGAGCAGGTGGGAGAGGTAGGGGAGAGGGGTGCTAGTTGTTCGGAGAAGGGGAAGTCAGATACTTGATGGACTTTTCCATGTCACAGTCTTCGGTATATATTGTAGGCATATGATGTGAATGAATACTCTTACTGATAAACCAGAAAGTTGGTGTTCTGATGAGTGTGGTATCAATGTGGCACGCATATCAAAATCTAAGCTCAATATATTTACAATCGTGACACCAAATTCTGATGGTTCTCATACATACCGACACACCGATCCTATATCCCCGCTAATTACATGCTCATTATCATTACTCCGGAGGATCAGTTATTCTCATGATACCCATAGGATAAACTACGAGTAAGTATGACGCAGATCACGGAAAGATGCCGAAGCCGATGCTAAATATATATCTGGCATCCAACAGCAGCACAACTTGGAGTAATTTTAACATTGAACTTCAGTTGATTTGAACTATTGAGTACTATGAAGTACTTGACCTTCCAAAATACATATCCTACATGACATGAATGAATAACCTACTACAAAGAAGTAACCTCCAACTTCCCAGCGTCTTGCACAACTGAAAACCCACGTCATCCCTCTCCCTTGGCGCCTCACCTAGTAAGTGAGCTAACCAATCTCCGAACCCACATTTTCAAACGCCCCAGCGTTCTACGGCGAATAGCCACAACATTTTACCTACAAGCAGTCTAGTGCATAGTCAAACAGGCACCCGTATTCGGATTTCGAAGTTTCGATTCCATCATATATGACTAGCAACAAGACTAGTTCTGAAGTAGTTAGCTAGTGAGGCATGTCTGTACCTGCATATCCTTATCCTGAAGGAGTCTAGGTATATCGTAGTTAGTACATATCTCCCACTGCCCCAGAGCTTAGTGGAATAGGAAGATATTGACGGGCGGGAAAAAAGAAAAAGCCTCAAAGGACAACTTTATCCAATCTGATTTGTTCTTTACCGCGGAGTTCGTATTAAAATCGAATCTGTGACTCACTAACTCTCAATAGCGAACTACAATCTAGCCCATTTTCAGAGAAAAACAACTAGAGAAAAGAAGAGAAAAAGAATGGAATAAGTTTAGTTGGTTATGGCTTCGGCTCGGCAAAAACCCCCGCTTAGTAACTGTCTACAGTTATAATTAACTAATTGAATGGTTGGTTGGCTGGTCCTTGGCACACTATCCTACGAAGCATATAAAGCCCACGGTAGCATAAAATGGTAATGCTCGGCAGACTCGGGAAACCGACCCGATAGTAAGTACTAAGTTAGAGCTAAATCGGGACTGGTGAGACTGCGTTGGGATTGGCGGGTCGAACCGTCCCATCCATCCATTCTTTCATTCATTGATTAGTGACTAAGATAGTATGGAAGGGAAAATGAAAATTTTTTTCTATCGAGGGCACTAGAACAGGTTATCCGACGCGTAGGTCAGGAAGGTCGTTCGGGGTTGGGAGACGCGTTCGGTACCGTTCTTTTTTGTGTGTTCTTTTATGGGTTTGGGTATAATGGATTGATGAAAATTAGTATCTGATATCTTGGGTTAGGGGGTTATGTGCACTTATGTATAGATAAATCTCAATATCATTGAGACAAAGAATACTCTTCCGTGTCTCAGCTTGAAAGGGAGGGGCTGAATGCGATTGTCTGCGTTGGTGGCTGGGCACGCAGGTACATGCCTACTTTGGTATTGTCCACTACAAGCACGCGACGACGGGAAAACGTCTTTCCAATATTTTCTAGGTTACTTTCCCGAAAGTTACTGTTGGAGTCACCCTTCAGATCCCGAAAGTTTCCTCGGTGGGTCGTTGGTGCGGATTGCAGTTGTGGAGCGGCAGGGTGGAGGTTCCACTGAGGGTCGTCTGAGTAGGGTATGTAGAATTGTAGATAGATTACGGTTGGAAGCGTCACGGCTTGGTTGGGTGTTGCAATGTCTCTGCTGTTCGTACACTGTGGATGGTTGTGGTATATGAGATGAGGAAAGGAAATACTAAGATAGAAGGATTGGGCTAGGCAACAGGAAAGGGTAAAGATTTAGTGCAGGGTTGCATGTCCAGGGCACTGGCGGGTTTAATTAGCTGCTAAACGGGAAGAGAGGGAGACGGCGGAAGTTAGTTGATTAGGCGGGAAGGGGAAGAAGGGCCCTGATAACGATGGACTGTCCAGTTCGGCTGGTATCAGACAAGCGGCCTGAAATGCTATCTTTGCTCTAGAATGTGTGCTGCATTCCATGACGATAGGCGTCAGGTGCCAGGTGGAGGATAGAAACACTCCATACTCCAGACTTGACCTAGAACTATCGCTCATATTGACGATAGCTGTGGCCAGAACAGGCAGACATTCCGGGGTTGATGCTGCTATGAGCTGGCAGTAATTTAGGGGCTCCCGCGCTAAGGGGTTCGTATCATGCAACTATTGCATCCCAGAGATATGGACGAGGAGGCCCTTATCTGGGCTGCATGGCGTCCAATCAAGGCCTATGCATAGCCAGCTGTGAAATCATGTCCACTTCCCAATCAACAGCATCCAACTTCACATGTCTGCCTGCCAAGTCGATATCGCTCGGCGCAGATATGCTTAGCTGAAGCTTCGCGGACGGGCTGCACATGGCAAAACTTTGTGATAGCGATTAGAGGCGGCGATCACCGCTTCCCTGTCAGCCCGAAGCACAATTCTTCGTAGGTTTCCGGTGACGCGGGGTATCAGCAAAGTCTGGGGAAAGATAGCTGCTTCTGGTCTTTGTTAATTATGATGATGTTTCTGAATTTGAATGCCTCAGGCTGGTAATTGAAGCTTCACAACAAACCAGCGATCGTGGCATAATCATTGCGTTGATCAGCCCAGTGCATGTGGCCCCATGACTCCAATACGGGGAATAAAACTGTGCGATGAGGCAACGGTGGCAAGTCTACATGCAGTAAGCAGGACAACGATAGTTCCTGCGCCCTTCGGCGTTGACCGACTGCAGGAATGATATCAACACCCCCTAGCATCCTAATTGACAGTCCGGGGTGATGATAATCAACACCATTGAGATAGGTGGCTATCGGGCCTGACAGAGATGGTCAGCCTTGGGGGACCAGCTGCAGGCATCGCGGTAAGCCGTACAAACCGAAATACCTAACGAACCTGAAGTGTTATCATTATCAAATCTCTCAGGGTTACGGGCGCAGGTGTGCCTATCACCAGGCGAGACCTTATCAGCGTGGGTTCCTTCGCCACCGGACCCACTGGGTCCTGGTAGACAAAGATGTCCAATCAGAGGCAGACTGCTGATAATTTCTGCGATCTATGTGGTGCTTAACCATGTGCCCAGCCTCGTATCCTCCAATGACAGTGATGAAGATGGGGCCATGCTGCATATAATTGGTGGCAACATAAGCTTGTGCGCACTAGGGCTAAGCTAAGACAAGCTGGCGGCGGTGGGGCCCGTAAGAAAAAAGTAAACGTGAGAGTTTTTTCTCGAAACAAGAAAGGCGGACCAGACCAGGGCTGGGACCTCCGCCGGAACACGCGACAGGAGCTGAGCCCATGGGAAGCTGTTACGCGGTCGCGGCGGCGTTTCTCCGTCGGTGCAGAAGCGATCAATCATCGTGCCTGATACTCGTTCGGATCTCGTGGGGTGGGCCTCGTCACGGTGGGTGTGAGAAGAAATTCTCGCTGCCTCCGAACACATATTAGGAGCTCTTCTCCCACGCTCTCTTGCAGAGAAAGAAAGAAAGAAAAAAGAAAGATGTGGTTTCCGTCTCCTCCTTTCCCTTCCCTTCCCCTTCCCCCTTGAACTATACTTGGTACCTGAGCTTGACAGCTCTCGTATTCAAGAGTTCCAAAAAAAGACTTCTTATCAAGTCTACTTGATTCCTGACCGAGGGTTATCTTCCCAACGTCAACACATTTTCAAACCTTACGCCGTTGAGATATACGCGTACCTTTATCCATTTCAACACCATGTTCGGAGGAGTCGAGTCCGATCTCGAGAAAGCCCCCCAGGTGGGCAAAACGCCCATGGATGACAGCAGCGATGGCGCTGTCCCTGGAGAGAGTTTCATGTACGGCAATTCGCTGTACGCAAAGCTGCAACGGTTGGCGGGAAAGCTTAATATTGAGCAGCGAGGTGTCGAACGTGTCCCGGACAATGAACGGACTGACACGTCGTACTTCAATATCAGCAGCATGGTGTGTTCTTAACTCTTGTTTGCCTTTGTGCTTTCGTCTTCGTCGGCTCTCTTGCTGGCTGCTCCAAGACCGCCCTCCCAAACTGACCCGTCGCAGTGGCTGGCGGCCAACATGGTGAGCAGTTCTTTCGCTATCGGCGTGCTTGGTTACTCCACCTTCGCTCTCGGCTTCGTCGATGCCATTCTCGTCTGCTTCTTCTTCAACCTGCTGGGAGTCTTGACTGTCTGCTGGTTCTCCTGCTTTGGTCCCGCCTTTGGTCTGCGCCAGATGGTGCTCTCCCGGTTCTGGTTCGGTTATTGGCCTACTAAGATCAGTAAGTTTGCTGTGACAGCCTGACTACAAACATCATATGCTTATACCCTCTGCTATAGTTGCCCTCCTGAACGTTCTCTCCTGTTTGGGCTGGTCCGCCGCCAACTCCATCGTCGGCGCCCAGCTTCTCAATGCGGTGAACTCCGACGTTCCTGGATTTGCAGGCATCTTGATTATCGCCATCTGCACCCTCTTCGTCACCTTCGCCGGCTACAAGGTCGTCCACCTGTACGAGTACTACAGCTGGATCCCGACCTTCATTGTCTTCATGATCGTGTTCGGATTGTTCGCCCACTCCGGTGATTTCAGGAACCTCCCCATGGGAACTGGAACCTCTGAGCTCGGCTCTTGCCTGTCTTACGGTGCGACTGTCTATGGTTTCGCCACTGGCTGGACCAGTTACGCCGCCGATTACACCGTCTACCAGCCCGCGGACCGCAGCCGCCGCAAGATCTTCTTCGCCGCCTGGGGAGGCCTGATCCCCCCTCTTCTCTTCACCCAGTTCCTGGGTATCGCCGTTATGACCGCCACTTCCATCAACGGCGGAGACAACAAATACGCCCTTGGTTACAGCCAGTCTGGAAACGGAGGTCTGCTGGGCGCTGTTCTTGATCCCGTCGGTGGATTCGGCAAGTTCTGTCTGGTGATCCTGTCTTTGTCCATCATCGCCAACAACTGCCCCAACATTTACTCCGTTTCCCTGACTCTCCAGGTCCTGAGTCGCTACTCCCAGCGCGTTCCCCGTTTCATCTGGGTCCTTCTCGCCTCCGGTGTCTCCATCGCCGTTGCCATCCCCGGTTACTCTCACTTCGAAGAAGTCCTGGAGAACCTGATGGACTTCATCGCTTACTGGCTGGCCATTTACTCCGGTGTCGCTCTTGCCGACCACATCGTTCGCCGTGGCTTCTCTGGATACCGCCCCGAGACATATGACAAGCCCAACAAGCTGCCCTATGGTATCGCCGCTTGCATTTCCTTTGCTTTCGGTGTCGCGGGTATGGTTACTGGTATGAGTGAGACGTGGTACACAGGTCCCATCGCCAAGCATGCTGGTAATGGTGATGTTGGTTTTGAGTTGGCTCTCCTCTTTTCTTTCGTCGTGCATTCCGTTCTGAGACCCATTGAGCTGAAAATGCTGGGTCGGTAAATGCGTTTCTCTTTCTTTCTTCATGTCGATTTTTCTACCTCTTCTTTTTCTTGTTAGTTAAAAACAAGGGCTTGTACTTGGGATACAGATTTATGGGTTGAGCTTGGTTGTCATGTATGTCTCTTTTGGGAATCGACGATGGATGTGATGATGTCGGTTCCGTGGGACGGAACCTGTCTGGCTGCTTTTCATGATGTTGGCTGGACTTTTATGTATATAGATGTAATTATTGATTCTAATATACCATTACGTGCAGATGTGCCGGAGATGAATGAAATATGCAGAAGTGTGTCTGAGAATTATTGTAATTTATATGTTACCTATGAAATATAAGGTCTCGTGATTTCACGCCGAGTGCTGTACTACCCTAGCGTAGCCTTACGGTTGTTCCCTCCATCGCAATTGATGCAATTTGCCCTCTTGCCAACTTTCCAATACAGAACCTCTGTTCCACCGTCTTAGTGCATAATTCTTAAGGAGCCTGGACAATAACGTGCGGAAGCATGCTTGGTCTGTCTTTCGACCTCTTTAGTATCGGCAAATCATCTCTCGCACGGATGGGGACAGCAGCCTTCTCAATTTGGACATCCCTACTCCTATGAGTTCCCCGTCGGAACAATGCAGGGAAATACTAGATTTTTTAAAAAAGATGTTGAATATCTTCAAATGGTTTTAAATAAAAACTTTATCACCAAGAGCTCGCCAAGTGGGGTTTCATCGTCCAAAAGCGCAAGATTTGCCAGGGATATTCTATTATGAGTGCGGGCGTCTTGCACGGTAAACTGTTTCAGGTGGTACTTGCGTACGACTCGTTGAGGGAAGTATGCCTCGCCATACCATTTCCACCTGTATTGCGCGGGTGAACAGCTCATCTTCGTTGCGAGACTGACAGCTGGTTCCAAGTTATCTGTAGATAAACCTGCCATTTTGCTGTCCCAATTAACGTCGCAC